>NW_024539793.1:0-46204 GCF_016647785.1 Suillus fuscotomentosus
GCGTACCAGTAACCATGCGGTGAATGGGACGAGTCGGACCGATGTCTGGGAAGGATGCTACCTTAACGAGGAGAAGGTTGCCATCAGAGTCCTGCGCGCAGTCTATGCTACACCCAAGACACTCAAGGTACATTATTTCAATGTCGTCGTCGTCGTCGTAGGCGCTCAATCAATTGGTTTGCAGAGGTTCAAGACAGAGGCAGAGATTTGGAGAAGAGTGTTCGAAGTGGACAAAGGAGAACACATCCTTACGATATACGGTTTCTGTCAGACTGACGGGGAATATCCGTGGGTCTCTCCTTCCTCAGGACCTCATCTTCGTTTCTAACAACAGAGCAGTTACACCGTAAGCCCTTGGATATCCAATGGGACCTTGAAAGACTACGTGAATCAACACCCCGAAGTTGACCACCGATATATGGTATGTACCTTACTTTTCATCGAGGAAAACAGCATTTTGACCTGATCTCGTAGTTGAAAGGCATTGTTGAGGGCATCAAATTATTGCACAGCATGTCTGTCGTTCACGGCGACATCAAAGGGGTGAGTCATGCTGACAATCGCTAATTATAGGATCTTTACTTCATCGTAGGTCAACATCGCCATCAGCCCAGATGGCAGGCCACTGCTTGCCAACTTCGGTTTCACAAGGGTGACGTGCCTTCTCATGTCGATCATTGCGCTCTGACTCATCCGAGCAATATAGCTCGAAGAGGAGATTATGAGCTACTTCGACGTCAGCAATGGCAGCACTCTTAACCAGGAGTCTCTGAGATGGTGTCCTGCTGAGCTGTGCAGGAGCGGAGGAAAACGTACGATGGCGTCCGACGTCTACGCCTTCAGTATGACCGTGCTCGAGGTACTTCTATCACGTTTGGTTGATCAGCCAGATTTTGAACCACATTCGCAGCTTATGACTCATGAAGAACCTTGGGCGTCGATTCGCCTTGCAACTCAAGTCATCCTCAAGGTTTGTCAGGGCGAAACTCCACCTCGACCCATGAATCCAATCGCTGTGGAACGAGGCTTGGATGACGCGCTTTGGGCCCTGTTGGAGAGGTGTTGGTGTACAAACATGCACGATAGACTCACTATGCAAGAGATCGCGAGTTACTTGTAATGCCAGTTTTGTAATGTTCGTCTCTATAGTAGCCTCTAGGCGTATCTTCACATGTAATAATAGTAAACCGTCGCGTAATAACGCGTTGCACTGAGGGCGTAAGTCATGTACCAGGCCATCATAGACACAGCCTGGGCTGGTAATGTCGAAGAATCGTAAATTCTGTAATTAGCCGCGATTTCTCTTTTTCCGCGGCCTGCTTTCTTCAGAGTGCTCAGGCGCAGTGTGTACGGAAGTCGATGACTGCTTGCCATTAAGAGCCTTCACTGCTTTCTCCACAGCCTGTCGTCTGACTTTCTCTGGGACTTTCTCCCAATAGACTTCCTCCTTTTTGCCTTCGATGATCTCCGTCGCGATGGCCTTCTGGGACGCTTCAGGAGTCTTGCCTATGCCATCAAGGCCATGGGACTGTACGACGGGGTGACTAGAGAAGCGGTCGACTAAAACACGTCCGTGTTCAGGCGAGGCAAGCCGAAGATAGCACTAACGATGCTGTGAGAGTGTGATACTCATAAAAGATCCAAGACTTACGGAGTCCATTCCTTTGTTGAAATCGACGTAATCGATACCGGCGGGATCTACAAGAGACGACTCGAATGCGGTACAGAATAGCGCTCGGAGAGTAGTCTTATTTGTTTCGAGATGCAGATTTCTGGCAAAGACGAGACAGCCGAAGGGGTACGGTGAATACATAGTTGTCACGTTCCTAGGCGGAGCAGGGGTGTCTTCCAAAACGTCGTCAACAACGTCTCGTACATCAGAATCGGGTGAGATATCTGGGGGTTCGTTGGCATCCGCTAGCTCGCTAATCAATTTCTGGCGGTAAGCAAGATACTCCTCGTTCAATTTATCCCAGCGCGCTTTTGGTAAAGTGCGAAACCCGAACTTCGAGGCTTCCTTTGTATCCAAGTTACCTTCAGCGAGATCAAAGTCGTCTGATTCGGGTTGGAATAACCGCGTCCAAGGCCACGATTCAAGAAACATCCGACACAACTCTGCATTACCCAGTGTAACGAGAGCGAAGCCTTTACATTTTGGACGGTCCTCAGCTTTATCCAAGTGGTGCGGAGGAAGTATGACATTTTGGATTGGAACCAGACAACTTGAGTGAGACAGTAGCCCTTGCGCAAATCGGATGATACCAGGTATTGTGTGATATTGTGCGGGGATGTTTTCCTACGATCGTTAGATTTTGGTCTTCTACCAAAGAGATGCACCTACCATGTAAATAGTGCGGTCGTCCCACTGACCCCGAGTGAATTCACGAGTCGCGTTATCCAATAATGTTGTCCAATCCTTCCTGCGTACTTCATAACCACCAACTGAACCCCTCTCCGGCTTCCAGGAAGGGTACCACCCAGACGCAGATGGGGCGGACACAAGCATTCTAACCTCCAGCACGTCGCCAGCGTATGCCCGAATCGCCTTTACTACGTTTGCTTCAGTCGGCATATAATCTTGACCCAAGTTCTCTCTACCAAAAGCACGACGCATCAGGTAGCTGAGAGGTAAAACTGCGTGGACACATAAACCCTGCCTGATACGCGCACGGAAGAAACGGAAACATACATCCAGCATCTTGCTCCTCGCCCTGAAGAGACTCTTCGGTTTTCCTCCTGAGATCTGAGTCAAGCCAAAGGGCATAGTCCGAAAATGCGAGAACAGCAAGGACGGATATATCCTTCTCATTGTAGACTGGTTTCGCCGGCGGTTCAGAAACTTTCTGTTTTCCTTTGTCGCTTCCGGACGATCCTGGGTACGCCGATTTTCTTTCGATGACGGGTGTCGGTTTCAAACTATGTGATGACTCCGACGAGGGTACGTGAGCGCAAGTGCCTTGCTGTTTCCCACCCTTAGAAATATTTCGGGGGACGAATGCAAAACTTGGAGATGTCATCTGGTTCGTTAAGCGTTCGGCGCAGTCGACTCTCGAGGTGGTAGCAAATCAGAAGTTCCTCATTGGACTTGCGCCATGGCTTTACACCTCGTCAATGTTCGGAACTTGCCTGATCCAATCTCAGCTTTCTTAAGTCTCGTTAATGTTGCAGCTGAGCGCGGCGGCAGCGTTGTGTGTGTGACTCGTAGTACTATGTATTAGAATCGGCATCTACCCTTTAGTGTTGAGGCAAGCAGCTAGTGAATGTGCGAACATTCGGATTCACCTTTTATGTAACTACTTCGGGCTTTGCTGGTCAGTGGTGTGCTGTGGGGCAGAGCTATTTTGAAGCAGTTCTGCCGGCAGAACCATGCCCATAATTTGTATTGGTGTGAAACCACAGTCCAAGTATTTGCATTAATGGTTGTTCGGTGACCGCTGGCACTAGTCCTTTGTCAACCACGCGGTGGTTTCGCAAAGTCGAATGCGAGATAACCCAAATTATCAGGCCAGTTTGAAAACATTAACGATCAGACGGCCTCCAGGCTCCTTTGAAGTGAATCGAACTTGGCCAATGTTGTATCCTGACATGATGGATATATCAGAAATGCCCGAAGCCACACAAAGAGCATATATATAATTCGTTCTAGCGTGTGTGGCTGCGCTGCTCAGCCGCCCACTTCACAGCATCCCTACGTCCCTTCGTGACATCAACCCCGAACCAGATCACCATCGAAGCAGCCGTGCACAACGCAAACAGGAACGGGAACCCCTGCCAGTTGTTCCCCGTCTTGTCGATGATGGCCTGTATCACATTGGGTCCTACCATAGAAGAAGCGCGGTTGGACAGACCGAACAGACCAAAGAACTGGCCAATGTAAGCCGAACGCAATGTGATAGGAAGTACGACAAGCCAAGATACGCACCATGTTATCAAAACCGGGCGGACTAAGCTCGGCCATCATCGTCTGGGAGAACGCGTAATAGGGCGCCTGGAAAAGGCCGAACACGATGTTGTATGCCCTGAGAAGGATATGAAAACAAGATAGAGAAGGTAGATTCTTGACGAACCAGAACTCCCAGACATTATGGAATCTGATGTACATGTTAGAGGGACGATGGATAGAACAAACAAGTCGAATAACACCGACCCAAGTTTTTCTGTCCATATTCCGATCATACCCCACAGCGGAATCAAAATAGTAACAACATTAGTCACCACAAACTGTACCGCTGACAGTCAGATAAACGAGTACGTGAAACGCTGACGCTACACACCATCTTCTTCGTGCTGATCTTCCAATATCTCTGGATGTACCAGAAGGCGAGAGTACTGATAGTCGATGTAATCGCCTGTGACAAGCCCAAGTACGTATTTTGCAGGAACGAGAAACTGAACTTGTTGTTCTGGCAAATGCTGACGAGAGTTCCGGTGGTATTCAGTCCCTGTCCAATACGTCAGGCATGGCTCAAGAGACAGACAACCAAACATACATCCGCGAGAAGGAAGAAAGAGAACAGATACACAAAGGTGTAGGGAAGATGCTTGTATGTCTTCAGCGCAGCCCAGATCTGATGTTCGCGTGAGTCGATTTCTCAGGAATATTTTATTAAATACTCACCTGCTTCCACCCAATCGTCGTGTAGTGTTCGCCTTCAGGTAAACTAGGGCCTGGCCTAGGCTCCTGGAGGATAACTGGAGGGTTTTCAGCAGGAAGCCTACTAAAGACGAGCTACAATATACTCACACCACCAGATACCAAGTACCACCCAGTACGTGTTGACACTACACGTCAATCAATACAGCATCTCAGATATTTGATTGAAAAAAAGCTTACAGCACGAGGACATAATTGTCCACCTTCGGGTTGTTCATCATCGGCAACAAAAGCGTTAAGTTCAGTAATAAGGTAACTACATACCCGACATTACTATGAGCCTATATCGAACGATCGTTAGCTTCCGACAACAAAAGACACAGCCCCTACAGCGCACGGTGGAAATATTACTGATCCTATTCTTTTCCAGAGATTCCTCTTGCTCGTAAACTTCAGTGGGAATCTCGCCGTTTTCAAACTTCTCTCTCAATTGGCGTGCATGTGGGGTATTACGCGCGAGGCGAGGGAATAGAGCGACAAAGAAAACAAGAGTTGCGCCGTATGATACGAAACCGATGATGTAAAGAACCATCGCAAGGACCCATCGGTTCGGCGCTGCACAAAACGATCAGACATCGCGGGAAACACAAGATGCCCGGAAACGCACTGGTAAGGGCCATACAGGCATACTGTGCAACCCAGCATATCACTGTGACAGCAAACAGTAACCACCGTCCGAACGTGCCGTAGTCGGCGGCAGAACCGATGGTAGTGAATATGGCTGTCATTATGGCGAAACTGATGCCATTCGCGATCAGCACCACACTAGAAACTGACTTTGTGCCGCTACCCCAGGGAACCACACATTGGCCAGAAGCAGTTGTTGCAAGACATGACGAGCCGGGGCCTGCGACAGGATCATATCCTGCTGCTGTGGCAAGCCCCTGGAACAGAGTTTGTGTATAGCCCAGAGGACCGACACCCTGGTTGTGTGAAGCATAGATAAGCAGAGCGAGCCCAATAATATTCGACCGACTCACATTGTCACCATTACAGTACACTGGCGTTGAGCTTTGTCGGAGAATGATAAGGGACGATCCATGTGTACCAGAACTCACGGTAATAGCTCCACAACTCCCTTCTCGTCACGAGCGGTTCATCATTGCTGATGGATAAGATAGCAATCTTGTTCGCGTCCTGGTCGGACGATTCGTCTGATTTGATGTCCTCAGCCTGTACTATCTCATTGTGGAGGGCGCTGGGCAGGGATGGAGGTGACGTAGACATGACCAGACCCGATATATGATAAATCAGGTCAAGCGAAGAAGCGCTATGAAACTGGGGGGAGGTACGAAACGCCCATCACATCCTGATATCAAATTGCATGACTTCCACGCCTGAATCGGCCTTGGCGTTGTTCCTGTGTACATTAATGGGAGAGGTCCACGGAACTAGATTAAACAGCTCTATCAGGGAATACACCGGCATACGTTCGTGTCATGATGATGCCATCAAACAGGACAATTGTATCGGACCCGTGATGCGATTCTGAATGAGCGGCCGGTCATGTGCTCCTGTGATATAGAAAGCTATTTGCCATTTCGTGTGTGCGTGCTAGCATCTGGCGTTTAGAGGGTCAAGGAAGCGGTGGAGTAGGCTGCTCACATGTACAAGGTCTCCACAACAATACGATCGTGCGAAAGAGCCAAACAGCTGTAACAGCCTCCTTTTCGCTCTCTGACTTACTCCGAGTTCAACTGAAATACATATGTGCGACACATTGGGTAATTCTCTTGCCTCATTTGCAATGTCCAGATCTGTTTCGACGTTGAAGGTTGCCTTAACCTTCATGCCAACTGCAATCTCTATCATGTTCGATAGTGATGCGCGCTCGTTCCAAGTAGCTTGAAATCCCTTGGGAGTTTGTAAGTATGAGGGAACGGATCAACTCGATATGCTGACGACCACGGCTACCATACCAGATGTTACGCGTTGACGAACGAGGTCATTCCAATATTGTGGATCAGTGGCACGGACTTGTTCCTTTGAGGTATCCATGGCCAGTCCATTCAAACAATGCAATCTTGGCGCTGGTCTTTCATCAGATCCAGACATGCCTTTTATGTAAAGGAAAGGAACGAGCTCAGTGACGGTGTTTCAAAACGTTGAGTCGTTGATGTCGGTGGCAGTTGCGTCACATGAGCAACACCCTCGGTCAAAATGCAACTAATGGGTCTCGCACGATTTATGGGGGCGCACGTCCGCCGGTATAGCCAAAATGGTCCCTCAACGCATAGAGGGACCAGCTGCAATTGTTAACTAGAAATACGACGTGGGAAAAACGGCGTAAAACCGAAATACAGCTCAAAACGGCAGCACAGCTTCAAAACACGAAAACTGAAGGGATGAACACTATTTGGCTATTAAAAATGGGAGGGAAAGGGAGGGAAAAATAAAATAAAAAATAAAGTAAGATAAATAAAAATACATAGATCACGCACACAAAACAAGCTCATGCAGAACCAAATGGAGGGTCGTGAATTGAACGACCGTGAAAAAGTAACGCTTGAAGTAGCGTCGAATTTTTGCGTACATAACACTCCCAAGTGTCAGAACGCCATCGCCCAATCGCACGGATACGATCAGGAGATACACCCGCTGCTGCAAGAGATGTAGCACCCCCTGCGCGCATAGAGTGCCCACAGACATTTTTTGGAAAGAATGCCCGCATTTTTCGTACAAACCACGAACGAGTCGGTGATTTGCCGTTCCATCTCACCCAAAGGTATGGGTGCAAAGGAAAACGAGAGTCGCGTGAGAGAAGGTACCACGTAAAGAGAACAAATGGGTCAGACCCAACGAATGAACGCTGAACGACCACACGATTCCCTTCGTACCGCGAGTCGGTTTTGTCACGCTGAATCCGAAAAGAGAAGTCGTTAAGGGAAATGGATACTGAGGTCCGCAGTGATATCTTCGTGAAGTCCCGCGAAGCAATTTCGTCAGGAACCACTAATTCTCCTAAACGTAGGAGACCGTAAAAACCGCAGTGAAGTTGAGTTATCCATAAGAGATCGTCGTGTGACAAAGGATGAGCCAACTCTAGCAACACTCGCTCCAAATCATTTCGCAGGATTGGTTCCTTGCGAAGCATCGGACGTCCTAGTGTGCGTAAAGCGCCTCGTAAAGTACGCGTGACAAGAAGAGAGTTACGAGCCTGACGGACGTGAGGATAATGGGGTTCCAGATTGTTGACGATACCGGACAAGTAAGCTCCAACCGAGCGAGGCTGGATATGATGTGACATATATGTCACGTAGTAGGACAGAGTATCAGGCGTAGGGTCTACTGGTAGGCGGTGGTGTTCACAGAAGGCGAGATACGAATTCAAATGAGACGAATAGACACGAAAGGTACTATTGTCGAGAGCTAATCCCAACAAGATCGAACGCTCATGAATGAGACGCTCGAAGGACCAGACATCCCGCTGAGGTTGTCTGGCCCGTACTGACCCAGGGTTCATTTTTGCGCTACCCCCAGCGCATTCCAAGGGGGTGTGAAAGGATGAATGGCAAGGCCTGGCGAAACCGACTTAGCTTCGCAATTTTTCCATTGAGATAAGTGGTCCGCGACCACATTCTCAACTCCCGGCACAAAGAATACCCGAAAGTCCACTTGAGCATCCAGAATAGCGTCTACCGACATCATAAGAAGCCAGTTGTATGGCGGGAGAGCCGAAAGAGAGTTGAACATGGATACGGAATTGAGATTGTCAGTGAACACCGCAATTCTCTGATGAGAACGTCGACGTTTGATGGAATCAAGTATTGCAGCGGTTACGGCCAAAGCTTCGAAGAAAAAGATTGTGCCGGTTGGTGCCGAACTGGGAAGTGGAGACTGAAAGCCAAGGTTCAGAGTTGGGAACCAAAACGCGAGTCCATCACCCGACGCATCCGTATAAACCTTCAGAACGTCGTCCTGAAGCTGTGTAAAGTTCCAAGAGACGGACTTAAAGAAGAACACTCCCTCAGCCGACCGAAGGTGACCTATAACCCAGTGAAGCTCTCTAACGACGTCACGATTAACCCACAGCAGGGCCTTTGATACAAGCTTCCCTGCGGTTTTGGCGTAAAGAGCCGAAAGTCCCGGACGAAGGAGTGGGTACACGTTTAGAGCCCAGTTTAGCCATCCTGCCAAACGCTGAAAATCTCGCAAAGACCTGCGAGAACCCTTCTGAGCAAAGTCGATAAGCTCTTGAATGAGCTGAGAGCGAGATGCGTCCGACATGCGCGCTCGCATCAGGTTAGGGTCCACATCGAAGCCAATAATAGGTAGCTCGAGCCCAAAAATTTGCTTTCTCTCCTCATGAGGTACCCCAATAGCGTCCCATAAACGAAGTAACTTGACCATATTCCCTGGTAGGAGCTTGTTATATGGTGGATAGAACTCCATACTCCGTTTGTCCTCGAAAGAGAATGAATCGTCGACGTAGATATAGAGGAAATGGATGAGGACCTTGAAAATTGCTATCCATATGACAAGCGACATGAAAGCATGATAGATTCTCTGCGAGGCTCTACCTCCAAAGACGTTCCTTCTGTCAACGTAGCGACGACCCTGGAAACTGACGATTTGCTTGATTTGCCATAAGGGGTGCATAGGCATGTGACGGTAGGCTTCCGAAACATCAGCTTTCCAAAGAATCAACTTAGCATGTGGACGCGATCGCCTAAAGGCCCGCAGTCCATTTGCTAAATCATGGACGTTGTCGAGGGTGACTCCAGCGATGTCGTTGTGAGAAATCATTGAGTTAAGAGCATTCTTCCCCGCGCTATGATCGGTTACCAGCCGATGCTTGTTTGTTCCCGGTTTAGGTACAGCATGGATGGGCATACTGTACATGCCGGGAAGCAGATCTGGTCCGAAAGCTTGAGAGTAGCGACCAACATCAACCTCCTTTTCAATTTGCTCACGTAAAAACTCAGTTTCCGCGTCAGATTTGGGAGGACGATCCGAGTTGTCGAAAATGAGTGGCCATTCATGAGGATGGGTGTCAGCGAAAGGCCAAAAGCCTTCGCGAAGACCAACACAAACAGAGTGAACAAAATCCGGATTCGGATGATCAGCTAACAAAGACTCAAAAACATCAACTTTGATGGGAGTCGAAACTTCGAATAATGAAGGATGCGACTCGATGGTGTTTGTTGCGCCAAGATTCAAGAATTCGTGAGGCGGAGGACGAGGCATTGGAGAGGCAGACTCCGTCCAAAGAGCCGTTCGGCTATATGCAGACATTCCAGATCCCCAAACTCCTTTGCGCCGAAAACGTTGACCACACGCAATATCTTCATTTAGAAGGCCCTTTGTTTGGGCACTCCGACTTCCGGTGAGCTCCCCGACATCCTCGTCGATCACAGCAGTGCGAGAACCTACACTCGCTGTCTGATTTCTGACAGGTTCCTCTATTCCATTTATGGCAGGGATCATCCCTTCCGCTATATCCGTCCCTCCGATTCGTTCTTCCCCCGGAACCGGATGCGGATGAGGTGGTATTGGAACCAACGCCAAAGGAGGTGAGGAAAGTGGTTCGAAGATGTTCGAATTGGGAATGATCAGTGAGGCGTAAGTTTCTTTGCATGGCCACCTGATTTCTGACGGATCGATCGAATTCGATGACTCGAGAATGTAATCTGACTTCCATGGCATGGAAGAGCCTGCTAAGATAGGTGTGATATTGGATGAACTCGTCCCTTCGTTGCGGGAAGACAAACGCAACGGCTTCGATATACATTGAGAAGGCGATGTTATGGTCCGAAGACGTTTTGATTCCTCCCGAAGACTTTGAGACTCGGAGGGCAAGTTCAATCTCGTCATCAATGACGTGGGTTTGTTTTGGGTCGAGTTCTGTAGTATGGGCAGAGTCGAGGACTTTTCCGAGGTCGACGTATTTCCACCGCACGATATTGAGCCATTCACCGGGTGGAAATGGTGGACATCCCGGTGTGGATAAGATATTGGTGACGACGCCTTTAGGGTCGACAGAGAAGTTTTCAAGTTGCTTGTAGGTTTCTCTGATATCCGAAGGGAGAGAGGCAAGTGCTTCGGTTCTCCTTTGTGCCCAGGGAAATTTGGTGACGTCGACGACTTTGGCTCGTTTTGAGGGTGGTGAGTCATCCTCTTCGAATTCTGAGCCATCTCTAGACCGTTTACCTCCATCTTCGGTTTCTTCGACACCGGTAGACCCCCTATTCTCTCGCTCAGTTTCCTCTTCTTGCTGCCTTCCCTCAAAATGTCTTTGTCCTCGATCTTCAGCTCCTCGCTTTGACGCATCGATGTCATCGAGCATTCCGATGAAGACATCAAGGGCTTCATTAAGGTTTCGTCCACTTCGGACAGCCGGTGAGTTAGCGAGAACTTCTTGGAGGGTGAGGATAGTATAGGCCTTCCCCTTTTGACCAAGTCGATATTGGTTAATGAGCTCGCTGCATTGTTCAACGCAGGAGAGATCAGAGATAGGTTCTGAGAACGATTGGGGCGCTCCAGACGATGCAAGAGTTTCTGAGGTTTGTCCATTTTCAGACATGAAGATTTATTCTGATGATAACGAAGTTATTTATATGATGATCCGAAACTAGCTAGCGAGGCGACGGTAAGAGTTAGAAAGAGCTTTCACTCAAAAACATTAGTCGAGCTCACCAAGCGAGGCGACGGGAAGAGTTAGAAAGAGGGCAAACTCAATCTAACACGGAGTCGCCCGCTAAGTAAGCATAGCTCCACCATAGGAGGACGGAGCCTGAAATAAAGATTGGTCCAATCTTCGAGGACAACGTGAAAGGCGCACTGACCATGGCAAACATGATCAAACGCCGAGCACACCCGCTGAGAGCGGAAGATATTTGAGTCAGACTCAAACAGAACACGTCGCTCGCAACGACGCTAGTAATCACGCGACCCATTAGCTTAGTATAAATAAAATTAAACCCAATTAATATATTCCCCTCACCTTCAAGCCGGCAGCGGTCAAAGCTTCCTGAACATTCGTCAATTGCCCTTCACCGAATAAGCACACAATTGGTTGCATCCTTGCTTTTCATGTTGACAATATTTTCTTAGTTCTCTGGCCAGGCAAGATCATCCCTCCCCCCATGGCACTATCGGCTCAATCGGACGAGTCGTATAGAATCATTCGGTTCTTCTTAGCGTGCTGTTTCCAGTGGTTTTCACATTGTGCGCATTACTATACGAAATACACTCGATTCTACATCTGGCCTTGGTGTGCTGACTGAGTAGTACCATACAAGTCCAATCACTCTGAGACTCGCCCCCTTCGACCTAGGCTGGCCACTTTCGCTGAAGACCGGTCACGACGTTGTCTACATTAAATTCTTCCGCTAATCCTGGTCGGTGATCTCCATTATCAGCACTTAGTGCAATTATACCAGGGTCTATATCGTGCCGAGCAGCCCTAGACAACATGGTAATACACGTGTAGTATGAACTGAACCCTCAACCTCTCTCTCAGCTGAACTCTACCCAGTCCCCATATCCTTACCCCCGTCTTCCCTTCTCACAGATTCCGTCCATAACTCCATCGCACCATTATGCCTGATAGCTCAGAAAGCCGAAATATCAGACTTGAAGGCGAGTTCCTCCATATTGCCTTCGCATCTGTTCTATCATCCTCACACTCTATCTACAGTCATCAACGGAAAGAATATTCAAGTTCCTTCCAAGCACATTCCCGCTGGCATCTACATATCCGTCAAAGTCGACTCCCAGAGGCGCCGGAAATCAGCCATCAGTGTCTCATCATCTAATAAATCTGTAGCGTGGGGGAATACTATGACTTTGTAAACCCCATGCAGATTTTCTGACGCAATGCAAGAACTGATTATCTGTCTATAGATCATCACACTCCTTACCTGCGTTGTCAGTGGAGATCAGGGCATCCTGTGAGCTTGGTCGGATGCTAGGCGGTGGTGAGGTCGTTGGAGGCCTTCAAATGTCGCGGAATGGGCTACTCGATCATGGAGATGAGCCATTTGGTGAGTGATTCGCTTCTCGTTCATACACATAAACTAACGTCTCGTAGATTTATTCTTCCCACCCGTGGGTGGTGTCCACCCTTCTCTCAAGCTGAAGGCCACCATTGTACATGTTTGCAACTATCAGGACGACGCACTGTTCGATGTGAGTGACGCTGGTATCTGTTCTGTTGGATTTTGCTGACAGAACGCAAACTGCAGTCCCTCTTAGACTGCGAGATTGCTCGAGACACAGATGCGGGCCACATACAATTTGCCGCATACGTGACGAGCAAGACAGTTTCTCACCTGAACGACGCTGTAAAGCATTTTCAGTTGGTTCTGGACCAGTGTCCGGTCAGCCATCCAGACCATGCAACGGCTCTCACCAATCTTGCGTGGGCCCGCCTCAAAGGCTACATCCGAAATGATCTTCAAGACGTCGATGCCATCACTTCCCTCTTCCGCGACGTCCTTGCATTGCGTCCGCAGCCCCATCCATATCATCCATTATCTCTATATAATCTCACCGGAGCGCTGACTTGGCGCCACAATAAGAAAAGTACTGCTGCCGACGTCCGCGAAGCCGCCCAACTCTATCATGAACTACTGCCTCTCTGTCCATAGGGCACACACCTTCGTAGCATCGCAGCAGGGGAAAATGGTGTTGATTATGTGATTGGTGGATGCAACAATCTTCCAACAGACGCATCCGAAGGCATCCATCTTCGAAGAGTCGTCCTCGAGCTCTGTCCTCTGGGCCATCAACTCCGTTCCAGCGCCCTCGACATGCTTGCGCACGCAGTTGAAGGATGTTTTAATCAGCACGGCAACATCGATGACCTTGACACGAGCATACAGCTTTGTCGTGAAGCTGTGTCTCTGTGCCCCGAGGGACATGCTGTCCATGCTGACTACCTGGACAACTTGGCCGTCTCACTTGTGTCCCGCTACAATCATCAAGACAAACTTAATGACCTCAATGAGGCCATCTATCTGCACGAAGAAGCACTGCGCCTGCGCCCTGTTGGGCGCAAATATCGTGATTCCTCAATAAACGACCTAGGGTGGGCCCTCATCGCCTGTTTCAACAGACGCGGCGACATTGATGACATCACCTGAGCTATCAGCCTCTATTGCGAGGCACTGACGTTGCGCCCACCTGGGCATCCACATCATGACACCACGCTTAACAACCTTGCCCTCACGCTCAATACCAGTAGCGAGGGTCTCAACGAGGCCATCGATTTGTTCCGCGAATCCCTTCGGTTAAAGCGGCTTGACTATCCAGGGCGCCATGCAACTCTTATCAATCTGAGCTCAATACTCTGCTCTCGTTTCACGCAAACTCAGAAGAATGAAGATGTCGAGGAGGCCATCACTCTGCAAACAACCATTAAAGGCTTTGGATTTACCATAGCCAGACAGATACTACTCATATTTCAGACTACAGGAAGCCTCGTTACCAGATTCTACATGACCCTGCTGATTCGTCGCTCGCTATAGAGAACTTCAGACTTGTATCAAGACATCCTACTCGAGGATTTCCGGAACGCATCATGGAGGTTATTGAGTGGGCTCGCCAAGCAGAAGTTTGTGAACATGAATCTGCCCTAGAAGCGTACGTGCTTTGAACATTTTGACAGCCACGTGATGACACAATCATCGTTCACCTCGCAGTGTGAGGCTGCAACCGCCTTTTGTGATGCACGGTCACTTCCTGTAGATGCAGCCTCATGTGCCATACGGGCCCGGTCATCATCCTTATTGCGTGTCAATGCTTGTGCAGCGCCATCATTGTCCCAATGTCAGGAGACCCTCCATCATGTTCCTTTACCGTCCATCGCTCTCGCAGAACTGAAGATTCTCAAGGATAGCTTCATCAGGGCAATACGACATTCGTCTCGGATGAACCCAGGGGAGTCGAGGACGGATCTCATAGTGCTCTTGCGGAAATTATGGGACTAGATCATGCTACCCATCGTCGACGTACTGGAGCACGTTCTCAAACTAAAGCGCCGCTCTCGAATCTGGCTGTGTCCGACTGCAGCTCATCCATTTCAAACAAAGGTGGATCGTTCTGGGAAGGAGCCATGCCTGGAGGATCTCTACGTTTGCTCTTACACGCCGACACTTTCGGCTCTGATCAGATCTAGACAGTTGATGAAGAAGCGCATGCCTCCGTCCTTTGTGGCGATCGGACAGGGTCAAACGGGTCACGGTGCAGGGAAAGGCAAGGCACTTTTAGCTGTCGACAGCGAGCTTGAGCTTGTCCATAAGCTCGTCCCTGCGACGGCCAACCGCACCACTATTTCTGGCGGCGCAGCCACACAAGCAGGTGCACTCTCAGTTTTGCAGTAGAACACATGGGTGCACCTTACTTGTCATGGGAAGCAGGATCCTACGCAGCCTTACGATTCGCATTTCGTCATGAAAGATGAATCTGACACTGCTCGATGTCATAGAAAGACATATTCCGCAAGCCGAATTCGCATTCTTATCAGCTTGTCATACTGCTGCAGGCGATGAGGAGACGCCCGACGAAGTGATCCACCACGCTGTGGGAGGTCGACGATGCTGTCGCAAAACACGTCGTCGAAGCTTTTTACAGGTATATGTTTGGAGATCTGAAGAAAGGTGGTTTCATGGACTGTACGAAGGCAGCCTGGGCACTCGACTGTGCTGCGCACGTCGTGAAGACGAAAGTGCCGCTCGAGCAGAGGATTCATACTGGTGTGTAGTTCTACCTCGTATTGCTGTCGTCTAGTACATATTTACATGCCTATCACACATCCTGGTGTCAAATTGCATGGTATTCCACGCCTTAATCGGCGTTGGCGTTGTCCCTGTGTGTGATATTAATGGGAGAGGCCACAGGGACTAGACTGGCACAGGTTCGCGTCATAGTGATGCATCAAACAGGATGACTGCATCGGACCCTTGATGCGATTCTGAATGAGCGGCCGGCCCTGTGCTCCTAGGATATAGTTAGAACTGAAAACTATCTGCCATTTTATGAGTATGTAGGCTGCATTTGGCGCTGAGAGGAGGAGTGGGAAATGTTGAGAGTTGTAAATAGTTCTCTGCACTCAAAAAAAGCTGGTGGGCCTGCCGCGGTACTGATGATGTATTGGTGATCATGCAATGATGCATCCCTGCAGTTGCAGCAAAATCTTGCATCGGTCGCCTGCGATACAAATCCATATTTAGTATTGGCGCTCTGGGCGCCCACTTGCACTGGCTATCTCGAGGGACAACACCTCTTTGCAAATTCAATCCAAATGAACAGCGGCGTCGCCGCCCTAATTCATCTATTAGTCTCTTTTTCTTATATTCCATTTTATTCTACAATATCTGAGCCTACGGATAGTGGCAGGCGAAGTCAGTCGTTTCTTCTGTAAGAGAGGCCAGGGAAACGGCCGGAAAAGTCAACGAAAAGCATACAGTGCTTTCTCTTGGATCATTTAAATTATTTGGACGGGCCTAAGGCCAATGAGGCCTTGAGGCCAGACAATCATTGAAATGCAAACAAACGTATATATATCAAGCAGATTTCCGATTGGGTTCGCGTGAGTCGTAGGCCAAGTTAATTTTGAAGGCATCACTGGGAGCTGTGCAGGTGTGGTACATATAAGATTGGAGGAATTCTAGGCGATACAGTGCAACAAACGCAACACCCAAGTGTTCCATAATGTCCATCAATTTACCACTTAAGAAGACGTCCTTCACCCTTGATACCTCTGGTGTCATGGGGTTCTTCGGCGGAGAAGAAGCGCTCTCCGCCATGTCAACTGTCCATCTCTACCGGGGCAGGCATTTACTCGGATGGTACAACTCTCCTGGAAGCTATACTGTTGCTAAGAAATTTGGCCAGTTGGCGAAATCTCGACTCTGGGACGGCATCTTTCCAGGACCGAATCCAACGCCTGAAGAGATGTTTGGCCTGGATGGGAAGGAGGGACCTCGCTTTATCGGGGCATTCTCGGGCACAGATATGACGCCCACAGGACACCTCGCATACCTTATAGCCCAAAAGGTAAAAGATACCGAGGAGAAGATTGATTTAGGGGGAAGAAAGACTACACCAGGGTCGGTGAGCATCATAGAGCTCGACAACGTGGAATGGCATCAGGGAGACAACGTGCCAAGGAAGAAAGTTTTTCATGCCCTGTATGCTGCTATACCCATCACCAGCAGTCTGGCAGCGTGCCTCGCTTGTGCATTTGTTCACGATTGGCTCGCATCTGGGCTGATCATTCTGGGCATGGTCTCGAGTGGCCTGTCTTGCCTTGTCATCGGTTCGGGGAGGCTGCATTTCAAGCGTGTCGAACCTTCGTCATATGCACCACGGGGAGATGGATTTCTTTTGATGCGTAATGATATTGTCATCTTGAAGGGCGCAGAGAAGCAGGTGGTGTCGATAACCAAGGGCAAACTCGTTCTCGACATGGGTTGTATTCACGGTGAAAAGTTCAATGCCGTCGGGATCTGCTCCTTGCTGCTCCTGTCACAGTTTCTTATTCAACTTCTCCTCGTTCCTCGAGCAACGCTATTCGGCCAGATTATGTTCCTGTCGTCGCTTGCAGTGTCTTGGGCATATAATTCGTTTCTGTCATCACTGGAGAAAGAGAAGATTCAGACAGATATACTGTGGAAATGGCTCGATGAACCATCAATCACAAAATTTGCGCTCCCCAACAGAACATCGGAAGCGGCGTGCACATGCTTCATCTTGCACGCAGGCGTCGACATGTCGAGGAAATCGTCTACAGATTTCAAGCCGAAGAAAATCCTGGAGTGCATGATCCCCAATGATACAAGAGTTTGGGAGGCATGGAGGATACATGTGGCGGAGCAGGTGTTGAGTAAACAGAAAATCAAATATTTTACGCCGATTGAAGGGCTTGTAGCGGACTTGGACGATGAGGAACAGAAGCTCCTGGGACAATTACTGGCAGACGCAGAGCACGGTTATAGATGTTACCAAAAATATTATGTAGGGATCAATGGCTTGAGTCTTGACACCCTAGCATAGAGAAAACGTAGTATGAAAAGGAGTGCTTGAAGCTATCGACCATTTGTTGAATCACACCTGGAGGAAATGATACGAATCGTCAGTAACTTAATCAAAGTAGAGCTAATAGGGATGACAAAAAGCATAATACTACTTAATATTGAGCGCTCCGATTGCAAATTACAACCGTCATCCAGCCTCTGCAAGGGTCAATTGCTGGCGGTTACTGCGACTAAAGCAGAAACACAGCACAACTAGTAACCCCAGGCTGTTGGGAGTGCTTGGTTCGTCTTTGCGCAGGAATAAAGGAATGCGAATTCGGATTAGCAACACGCACCATCATGATTTGGCTTTCGTCTACTGCGGTGCCCGACCGATGCGGATAGAAAATGGCGGATCCTCTCAGTGCTGGTGTTAGATCCGCGGCTTGCCAACGCTGCACTTGAGGGTTTCAAACGCCTTCAGCGGCGCTCATGGTAGTCCAAAAAAGAGTGGTATTGCATGCACAGCCACCTGAAAAGAGTGTCTTATTAATCACCGAGTCACCCTTCCTTCTGTTAATTATCATGGTCTGCCTAGGGCAGACGACTTCAATTTAGATGTTCTCTGATCTCTGCTGCTAGACTAATCGAAGAAAGATAGGCATTCCCCGATATCTAATATCTCTCCCCGCAAAGATGATGGACGATAGGCTCCAAGCTTTTCTCAGGGAACAAAGCTTGATTCAGAAGTCAGCGCTGGGATGCAGCTACCGACTTACAGACCCGGCCGCCCTTGTGACCATCAAGCTTGTGATAAGCTCCCATATATATTATAAGGTACGTCTAACCAAAAGTAATCTAGCATGCACATGTACATAAACACATCTGACCTCAGTCACGCCCGTCCTAATTAGAGCTTTGATAGACCTCCCAGGGCCTCAGGTGTGGCAATACTTACCTCGTTGGCTCAAATGTGGATCCGAAATGACAGTAATCTCCAATAGTTGGACATGGGTGGGAGCGGCTCAAGAGTGATTTACTTGAAAGTTCCCCCAAAGGGCCCAAACGTAAAATGTGGTACAAAATCACCTATTTTTCATGTCCACCTTTCACCGCCCAGCCGTAATACTAACCTCCCTCCAGCTTCACAGCGCTTCTTCGCTTGACCTGATATATCGGGTCTGGCCATGTCCACGTCACCTCCATCCCTGCCCAGCGCCCTCCACAATAAGGTAGTGCAGGCTGAGGACATCAAGTCAGACGAATCGTCTGGCCGGGATGCGTTGAACCAGATTGCTATCTCATCCATCAGCAAGGATGAACCACTCGTGACGAGAAGGGAGTTGTGGAGCTATTATCGTGAGTTCTGGTACACATGATCGTCCCTTGTCATTCTCTGACAAAGCTTTAACGTCAGTGTACTATAATGGTGATAATGTGAGTCGTTCGAATATTATTGGCTCGCTCTGCTTATCTATGCTTCACACAATCAGGGTGTCGGTCCTCTGGGCTATACACAAACTCTGTTCCAGGGGCTTGCCACAGCAGCAGGATATGATCCTGTCGCAGGTCCCGGCTCGTCATGTCTTGCAATAACTGCTTCTGGCCAATGTGTGGCTCCCTGGGGTAGCGGCACAAAGTCAGTTTCTAGTGTGGTGCTGATCGCGAATGGTATCAGTTTCGCTATAATGACAACTATATTCACTACCATCGGTTCTGCCGCCGATTACGGCACTTTCGGACGGTGGTTACTGTTTGCTGTCACAGTGGTATGCTGGGCTGCACAGTATGCCTGTATGGCCCTTACCAGTGCGTTTTCGGTTGTTTCGTGTTTCTCTTGACATCTAATCGTTTTTTTGCAGCGCCGAACCGATGGGTCCTTGCGATGGTTCTTTACATCATCGGTTTCGTATCATACGGCGCAACTCTTGTTTTCTATGCCGCTCTATTCCCTCGCCTCGCGCGCAATACCCCACATGCACGCCAATTGAGAGAGAAGTTTGAAAATGGCGAGATTTCACCTGAGGTTTACGAGCAAGAGGAATCACTGGAAAAGAATAGGATCAGTAATATCTCTACCGTGCGTTGTAGAGGCTGTGTCTTTTGTTGTTGGAACCTAACGTTCGCTCGATATAGGTTCATAGTAATGTCGGGTATATAATTACCTTATTGCTGAACTTGACACTTTTGCTGCCGATGACGAACAACCCGAAGGTGGACAATTATGTCCTCGTGCTGTAAGCTTTTTGTCAATCAAGTATTTAAGGTGTTGTATTGATTGATGTGTAGTGTCACCACGTACTGGGTGGTACTTGGTATCTGGTGGTGTGAGTATATTGTAGCTCGTCTTTAGTATGCTTCCTGCTGAAAATTCTCCAGTCATCCTCCAGGAACCCAGGCCAGGCCCTAGTTTACCTGAAGGCGAACACTACACGACGATTGGATGGAAGCAGGTGAGTATTTGATAAAATATTCTCGAGAAATCGACTCACGCGAATATTAGATCTGGGCTGCGCTGAAGACATACAAGCATCTTCCCTACACCTTTGTGTATCTGTTCTCTTTCTTCCTTCTCGCGGATGTATGTTTGGTTGTCTGTCTCTTGAGCCATGCCTGACGTTTTGGACAGGGACTGAATACCACCGGAACTCTCGTCAGCATTTGCCAGAACAATAAATTCAGTTTCTCGTTCCTGCAAAATACGTACTTGGGCTTGTCACAGGCGATTACATCGACTATCAGTACTCTCGCCTTCTGGTACATCCAAAGATATTGGAAGATCAGCACGAAGAAGATGGTGTGTAGCGTCAGCGTTTCACGTACTCGTTTATCTGACTGCCAACCGTTGGTACAGTTTGTGGTGACTAATGTTGTTACTATTTTGATTCCGCTGTGGGGTATGATCGGAATATGGACAGAAAGACTTGGGTCGGTGTTATTCGACTTGTTTCTTCTATCCATCGTCCCTCTAACATATATATCAGATTCCATAATGTCTGGGAGTTCTGGTTCGTCAAGAATCTAACTTTTCTATCTGGTTTTCATATCCTTCTCAGGGCATACAACATCGTGTTCGGCCTTTTCCAGGCGCCCTACTACGCGTTCTCCCAGACGATGATGGCCGAGCTTAGTCCGCCCGGTTTTGATAACATGGTGTGTATCTTGGCTTTATCGTGCTTCCCATCACATTGCGTTCGGCTTACGTTGGCCAGTTCTTCGGTCTGTTCGGTCTGTCCAACCGCGCTTCTTCTATGGTAGGACCCAATGTGATACAGGCCATCATCGACAAGACGGGGAACAACTGGCAGGGGTTCCCGTTCCTGTTTGCGTTGTGCACGGCTGCTTCGATGGTGATCTGGTTCGGGGTTGATGTCACGAAGGGACGTAGGGATGCTGTGAAGTGGGCGGCTGAGCAGCGCAGCCACACACACTAGAACGATTTATATATATGCTCTTTGTGTGGCTTCGGGCATTTCTGATATATCCATCATGTCAGGATACAACATTGGCCAAGTTCGGCTCACTCCAAAGGAGCCTGGAGGCCGTCTGATCGTCTTTCCGACGTTGCTGCAATTTCGCGTGGTACCCAGTGTTTGGATTCGGAGTACGACTCAGCACTTAACAGCGACTTTGGATGTTGACGTTTTCAGACTGGCCTGACAATTTGGGTTATGTCGGTTTATACTTTTGAATGTCCAGTTTCTATATCTCTCCGCGAAAGCATGACGAAAGATGATACTATGCTTACTAGGAAACAAAACCGGCTTTAATTGTAGCTGGGCCGCAATACCGAAGTTGCCAAGTATGTTGTTCCACCACAGTTACCAGTCTCCAGCGACGTCAGCTCCATCTTGAATCTATCTCGCTTGACAATGCATGCTGAGTCCATTCGACTAGAAGACATTTGTAATGGGTAAATAACGATGCACCGAGCATTTGCCTTGGACTGGGATGTACATTGTAAATGGGACAGAAGTATCAGAGAGAGCATTCGACTTTGCGAAACCACCACGCGGTTGACTCGGAGGGACTAGTGCTATCAGTCACCGAACCACGATGCAAAGACTTGGACTGGTCTTACACCGATGCAAATTCTGCCACCTGGCAGAACATAGTTTTGCCGAGGAATTTTGCCAGTTCTGCCGGCAGAACTGCTTCAAAATAGCCCTACAACACTAGCTCAGCCTTTGCCCCATAAGGTACGCGCGTAACCATTAGTAAATGCGAAAGAGAGGTTTGGAGCACACATGTGATATGGCCAATCACGCATCTTTGTTCGGTCTACGAGCTCATTCTCGACCGCCATGTCCACAATACCTCCTTCGGAAGACTTAGCCCGTCCCTTCCACGCTGATGTAAAACAGGTTGTGGATATCAGGTCTGACCTGGACGCGAACCACATTGCTATCTCATCGATCGGCTTGGATGAACCGCTCGTGACCAGAAGGGAGTTGTTGAGCTATTACTGTGCGTTCCAATACACGTGCTTCCTCCCCACCATTCCTTGATTAAGCTAAACATCAGTGTACTCTAACGGTGGTAACGTGAGTCAGTTCAGGTATTCGCGTATCCCCCACTCTACTTATCTCACGTGCCTCCAACCAGGGTGTCGGTTTGGGCTATACACAGACCCTGTTCCAAGGGCTCGCCACAGCGGCGGGATATGATCCCGTCGTAGGCCCCGGCTCGTCATGCCTTGCAACGACTGCTTCTGGTCAATGCGTAGTTCCCTGGGGTAGCGGAACAAAGTCAGTTTCCAGTGTGGTGCTGACTGCAGATGGTATTAGTTTCGCCATCATGACAGTTATATTAACTACTATCGGTTCTGCTGCTGACTATGGTACATTCGGACGGTGGTTGCTGTTCGCTATCACAGTAGTATGTTGGGCTGCACAGTATGCTTGTATGACACTTACCAGTGAGTTTCCGGGTACCACGCATTTTCTAAAGTCTGATCATTTCGTGCACCAGCACCAAATCGATGGGTCCTTGCGATGATTCTGTCCATCATCAGTTTCGTCTCATACAGTATTACTCTAGTTTTTTATGCTGCTTTATTCCCTCGTCTCGCGCGAAATACACCACGTGTACGCCAGTTGAGAGAGAAGTATGAAAACGGCGAGATTTCTCCTGAAGTTTACGATCAAGAGGAGTCGTTGGAAAAGAATAGGATCACCGATATTTTTACTGTGCGTCTTGTGTAAGGCTTCGTGTTGTTGTCACGAGCTGACTATCTTTTGTACAGGTTCATAGCAATGTCGGGTTTGTAACCACATTATTGCTGAACTTGGCGCTTTTGCTGCCGATGGCGAACAACCCTAAGGTGGACAATTATGTGATCGTGGTGTGAGTTTTTATCGTTTGCGAGTTCCAGTCGTTGCATCGATTGACCGATTGATATGTAGCGTCAACACATATTGGGTGGTATTAGGTATCTGGTGGTGTGAGTAAACATTGGCTAGTCTTTCTGGGCTTCCTGCTGAGAACCTTTGAGTTATCTTCCAGGAATCTAGACCAGGCCCCGATTTGCCTAAAGGTGAACATTACCTGACAATTGGATGGAAGCAGGTAGGCATCTAGCGGGATACCGTGAACTTTGCTCACGCAAACGTTAGATCTGGGCTGCGCTGAAAACATACAAGCATCTTCCCTACACCTTTGTGTATCTGTCCTCCTACTTTCTTCTTGCAGACGTACTGTTTGGTTGTCCGTATCTCAAGCCGCACCTGACATATTTTTTGACAGGGGCTCAATACTACTGGAACCCTTGTTGGCATATGTCAGAACAACAAGTTCAGTTTCTCGTTCCTACAAAATACCTACCTGGGCTTGTCTCAAGCAATAACTTCGACAATCAGCACTCTCGCCTTCTGGTACATCCAGAAATATTGGAAGATCAGCACAAAGAAGATGGTATGTATCGCTACCTTGTGCTATCTTTATTTGACTGTCAATGACACAGTTTGTGGTCACAAATGTCGTGACGATTTTGATTCCACTATGGGGTATGATCGGAATATGGACAGAAAAATTTGGGTCGGTGTTATTTGATTTGTTTCATGATATCATCATCCCTCTAAGGAGTGCATTAGGTTCCACAACGTATGGGAGTTCTGGTTTGTCAAGACTATGCGCCTGTCTCGTTGTGTTTTTATATTCTCATCAGGGCGTACAACGTGATGTTTGGTCTCTTCCAGGCTCCCTATTACGCGTACTCTCTGACAATGATGGCCGAACTTAGTCCGCCAGGTTTTGAAAACATGGTGTGTAATTCGGTTTTCTCGTTCCCATCGCGTTCACTCACAATAACTAGTTCTTCGGTCTCTTCGGACTGTTCAACCGCGCCTCTTCCATGGTAGGGCCCAATGTCATACAAGTCATCATCGACAAGACGGGAAACAACTGGCAGGGTTTTCCCTTCCTATTTGCGATGTGCACGGTTGCCTCTGTGGTGATTTGGTTTGGGGTTGATGTCACGAAGGGGCGCAGTGATGCTGTGAGGTGGGCGGCTGAGCAGCGCAGGCATATATACTAGAGCGATCGTTGTATATTTTCGCTCTTTGAGGAGACCTGGACCATTTCTGATCCATGTTAGAAAGTTCTTGGAGTAGTCCCTAGATCTGACATAGATACTACTTGTAGATATTTTCACCGCTGCTTTATTGCAAAACAATAAATCACGTGACCACTTCTGTCTTCGAGACTTTGAACTTCTTCATTCACTGACGAGTCTACAGTCTTGAACTCACAGCATCCGCACCCGGTCACGATGTCAAAACGAGGCGCATCTCCACCGCCATCTACAGAAGGAACTCTCATTAAAAGAGCGCGCTCGAACTCCCCTGCTCAAAACCAAATTATCATTTCATCTGGCAACGATGACCGACAGAAAGGTCTCATACGAAGCGTCAAGCGCACAAGCAACCTAGAAGCACCTATCGTTAGCTTGAGCGGATCTCACTCGGTGAGAATTGTAAACAATTTTCGTTTAGGATGGTGTATTAATGAGTTCGAAGGCGGAAATTTTGAGCTGTAGATTTGACCCTACTGGGCAAAACATTGCTGCTTGTTCAGCGGACCGAAGCGTCTGTACGTGACATCTCTGAGTGTTTTATGCGAACTGTTTACAAGTGAGGTATAGCTTTGTGGAGGACGTATCCACCAAATACCAACTACGGCCTCCTCTCTAGCCACCATAAAGCGCCCATTCTTGACCTTCAATGGTCCCTCTTCTCACCGCTCCTTTATACCGTATCCGCAGACCAAATGCTGTCCTTTACGGATCTTACCACCGGCCAGCGAACAAGAAAAATTCGTGCTCATCGCGGAATCATAAACGCGCTGGACCGGACTATGGCAGGCGGTGCTGGTATCGAGCTCATTGCCACCGCCTCGGACGATGGAACTGTACGTGTGTGGGAGGGTGGAGAAGATGGTTCGAAGAGCAGCATTGCAGTGTTTGAACTCGGATGTCCAGCGACGAGTGTCGCGTGGAGCGCGGATGGGCAGAACCTCTATATCGGCGCGCTAGACAACGAGATTCATGTATATGACTTGCGCAAGGGCGAGCAGGTTTATGCTCTGACTGGTCATACGGACACGCCGACGTCGCTTGCATTATCACCCAATGGTGCCTACCTCCTCTCACCTTCATTCTCATCTCATACCGTCATTCATGATGTACGCCCGTTTTCGCCCTCGCCAACGAGGATACACCGTGTGTTGCAGGGTGCTCCAGCTGGTTTCGAGAACACGCTTTTGAAAGGTGCATGGAGCAAGGACGATGGAGGACAACGGGTTGCGGTTGGTGGTGCGGATCGAATGGTGTGTGTTTGGGACGTCGACAGTGGGCGTGTGTTGTACAAGGTTGGTGTTATCCCATTCGACTTCTTGCATGTGACTTACCATCTTTTAGCTGCCGGGGCACAGGGGCACAGTCACTTGTGTAGACTTCCACCCAAAAGAACCTATCAGTAAGATTTCCCTTTTGTCTGGTTGATTTCTACTGACGTGTCTACAGTTCTTACTGGCAGCAAGGACGGAACTATGCTGTTGGGCGAATTAGACCCTGGTGCGTAAAATATGCGATGCATCGAGTAACGCGGAGCGCCGCTGTCACATTTGATAGTTTGATATTTCAGTTCAAACTCACCAGACATCGACATGTGTTGTTATTCTTATCATTCATGTTGCATTGAATTAATATTAGTCGTGGCTTCCTTGGAAAGTGAGTTCGTGCATAGTAATATCGACTGTGAGATGGACTTTAAAGTTCCTTATGTTACCATGTCAAACGATGTAACTTAAATTTAAGCTGGCAGCCCCCACGAATTCCAAAAGTCAGACAATTGTCTCATGCGGTTATTTTTCGAATTTTCAACGCTACACAGATCAGAAGAAAATAGCTGTGTCCCGAAATACAGGAAAATATTATGACCACCGCAGGGGTCGAACCTGCAATCTCCTGATTACAAAGTCGTAGTCAGACGCGATGCCATTTCGCCAGGCGGCCTTGCTGAAGCACTTTATTTATGTTACACATGCATGACACGTAGCTGCAACTTCATAACGCGGTCTTAATGTAAATGATAATTTTAAGCCGAACTTCTACTGTTTCATACAAGTCTCATATGTATGGGACACGAAACGTCACAGAACATATCACTGAGTCTCCTGTTCTCTTTTCGCTCTATCACCAGTGCTAAGCACCAGCTAACGAGGATCAGACCCGAGCGTTCACTGACCCTTCGTCTGTTTGACCGCTATACCTGTTATCTGCGTCTACCTTCTGAGTTGTCTCATATGCTGTCTGCGTCAGTGACGACCACTCCTCGGCCACGGCCGCCAGGTCGGGTACGAAGAATTTCCACCCACGTCAAAACTTCCCCACCTCCTCCGTACGCTGCCACATCGCTTCTTGATGATCCACTGGATAACTCCTCGGATCTGAAACGAAAGTCTTTCAACGGCGCATCTGCAATCGCTGCATGGGATGACATCCCTACTAATCATCCTCAAGATTGGAATGGGAGGTCTCGTGAGGAGCTGTCTGAGCTCCTCCTGAAAGCTGATGAGCTCATCAAAGACCGAGAAAATGGTGTGTCCTTTGATGCTTTATTCTAGAGAAATGTACTCAAATCGTTGTCCCTGTGTAGAACTCAGTTTCACCACAGCTGTCTGTAAATCATTGTATGAAAATAATCTAGAGCTCCAGAACAAGCACAAGACGCTTCTTGCTCGCTTGCCCACTTCATCAGCGTCTGTCTCTCCATCCGGATCCTCGGCATCCTCTCCAACTACTCCCGGAACACCTCTTCCACACTCCCCCCATTATTATACCAATACCTCTTCCTCCCACGCGAACACCAGTGTATCTCGCTCGCGCCGGTCGCAGAGACGCGTCTCTGTCTCCCCTGCGGACCTTGCTCTACTTTCCGATCAAAATGCTGAGCTCCTTGCTAAGCTAGAAAAGCTTGAATCTGAATCTGTTCAGACTGATCAAGCGGGACGACGAAAATTGCGCTGTTTGGAGAAAGAGATTCAAGGGCTCCGAGAGGAGCTCGAAACAACTCGTGCCAGGAGCGACGAGCTCGAGAACAAGGCAAAACTTGTTAGTCCCAGCCTCGAGTCTGAGGAAGCGTCAAAGAGACGACATGAGAGAGAGGAGCGAGTTCGTGCCCTACGGGGTAGGAGCGAGAGCGATGCGAATGACGGAGAAGTACGAGACTTTGCGCCAGGGGGGGCTCTTGCATCTCAAGGGGTCTCGAAGAGATCTACCGCGCTAGGCAGGTCAGAGAAACGCAAGCGTCCATCGCAGTGTCTACGCCGGCATGCTTCTGAAGCCATCTTTCGTTCGGCCCCTACGGATAGCAAGCTTTCAAGAAAGATGTCTTTATACAACGGTTCCTCTCGATCATTCCCCCAGTTACAGTCTCCTCCCCCCACTCAGTTGCCAGTCCCGGCAACGCCTGAATATGCGCTCGTGTCGCAGCTCCTTCAAAAGATCCGCGAGCTTGAACATATTAATTCACAAATAACGGTGCAGCAAGAAAAAACGACGGCATCGCTTCAGTCGGTTCAAAGAGATGCCGCAAGCATCCAGCTCCTATATGAGAGCCTTAGTGATGTCGATGCCATTGACTGGCTGGCTGAAGATGACAGCTTCGAGAATCCCGGTGTCCACGAGGAAAATGAACATGACGAAGAAGACGAGACAATTCGTTTCGCCAGTCTCCGTCGGTCTATGCTCGCGGATTCCTCGGTTGATTTTGATAGCGGCATCGAACCAGACAAACAGAGTAGCATGCGGCACGCAATCCTTCCAGAGCTCTTCCCTCTACCTGCACATCATCGCACACGTCGATCTGTTGTTGGATTATTTGACTCTCCGACTGTATCTGATGTCAGTGATGCACCGTCTGTACAATCACTGATTATCCCTGGTCTATCGGCCGTCCCTTTTGTCCCTCAGCCCATTACGGAACCTGTGACCCCCGAAGAATTGGACTTGCCAGCACCTCTAGCTGCGGTATTACCTACCACAGACTTCACGGCCCCCCAGACTCTTGACAATGAGCTAGGGCTTGCATGGGACAACTGTCATGAGAACGACCACTTCCGCACACCAAGTTTAATCGATCTTACATCGCTTTCTCCTTTATCCGCTGGCAACGCCGTCGGCGTTCCGGATTCCGGGACACCTTCCCCGAAAGACAAGCTGTCCTTTCCTCCGTCTTCTAGTTATATATCAACTCCCTCCACATCTTCCACCTCGTTTGCGGAGCAAGTTAGCTTGAAAATAGACGGTGTTCATGATCTTGAGCCCCTGACGTATAGTCCGCCCAATGCGCACGTGGAAACACTTGGAGACAAGAAGTGCCGCAAGTCGCACACCATTCGCATGCGCACAAACCACTGGACTGAAGGTCGCTTTGAAGCGACACTTCTCTCTGCTCCGCAGAGGAGGAGCTCTGCTGATCTCGCCCGTCCTCCCACTCCAGTTCCTCAAAGACTCGTAAACGAGTTCGTGGATAGCATAAGCCGCCATCGCACTCATTCCCTTTCCCGCGGTCTCACAGGTGATGAACCAAGGACAGCTTCTGCATCGCCAGCCTCCCTTCGTCAGCGACTTCAGAAGCCCCAGAAGCGACGGTTCGTATCGTTCGTCTTAGAGCTGTGGCTGTGGTTTCAGTTCGCTATCGTCGTGGTCATCTTTCTTTGGGCGATGGCGAAGCGCGGACCGAAGAGTGTGTTAGAGGAAGCTCAGAGAAGGAAGATTCAGTGACGATATTTTGGGCGGTGTTTCATTGTACTTTAGGTTTAATGTTGAATATGTTCTAGTAGGCTAATGATATACGAGATTCTGCGCTAGTAGAGTTTTGGTTTGATGTGTTACCGACTGGAACGGTGCACGCAATTAATAGGCTACTTACGCAATCCATTTGTGCACAATGTTCTGCCTAGTCTTTGACAAATGGCATGTTCTCGAACTTGATGGCTGACACGGGTGCCGGTTCCTGGAATCGTGCAGCTGCGGTACCACACGTGTGTCCACTGGCTACCAGTGGCAGCTGAGCGCTCAGCGCTAGCTATGAGCGCGGACGATTCCTTTCGGAGTGGCGTCTGCCACGTACATGCTGACACTGTACACGTTTCAGTAAACCTGCCGAATTATTCATCCTTTTGAGACATATGCTCATGTTACCGCTGTGCTCAGGCTAGTGATATAAACAGCCTAAATATTAATATACCGACACTCAAACACAGTCTATTGGTCAGTCAGTACTTCAAGGACTCAGTAGCACACTCAGGGACCCGAAAATCCCCCCCCCCCCCCCCCCCCCCCCCGCGCGCGCGCCTAAACCGATTTGGATCTGGGACTCCGAGCTCTTATTAGTACTAGTACTATCCGGGTACAACTAAGTTAGATGCAATACTGGCCGTTGAATCGCGCGCGCCTCTCGCACAGGTCTGAGCAATAATTAATAACTGGTCAAGCCGTGATTGTTGTGGAGCGCGTCGAGCTAGTTCATCCGCTTTCTCACGTGTTGTCCTGGCTTGGTCCACATCAGGGAAACGTAACTCATTATACATGATTACAGAGTGCTACGAAGCGCTCCGTAGCACTCTGTAGCACGATCTAACCCGCTGATGCAGGCTTCATTGATCAAAGCTCAAAATGTAAGCTCCGAGCCTTGGTTACGGTCCCCAAACCCTTGATAACATTTTGTATGGCTCCCCATGACTGGTACCCCATATCACAGAATGACAAGTGTCTTGGCAAATGAAGCGTTCCTGTGCTAGTGGGGTTCGTATCGCCAGTTTTTGTATCTTGCGCAGGCATCTCGAACGGAAAATGCGGCACTCACGTACAGATGCGGCAATATTTACGCCATGTGCTTACAAGTGAGGGTCGATGCTTCCCAGTAAACCCCCACTAGATTTATCTGTGAGTCACACGACTGCACACGACGCCCATCAGACTTCAAACTGACAAATCCGACGGCGTTGGCATGAGAGTATAAAGTGATGGAAAATACCTTTCGATCTAATGCTTTGATAAACAGCTTTCTTTCCTTTTGACGTGTCTGAAAAAGTCTAGCATACAGGAATCACTCGTGCAAGTTATCCCCTCCGCCGATACCACCGAGTCCCCGCTACCGATTAGAGAGCCACTTTCCGGAACGTCGACAACTTCCTCAACTCCCGCTGTGGACATGCCTTCACTTGCAATCAAGGTACCGCCTCCAGTCAGCACGTCAAGGCCTGTGACGCTCGAAGAATGCAAGTCCGGCATAACCGAGAGACAAGAGAATGGCTTCCTTCGAAGGTGGCAGCAATGGTTCACACTCTCCAGTCAAAGTAATCGGGCGATCTTTATTGATTAATTCTAGGAACTATCTTCATGATTGCTGGAAACCCTACGAATACATCGAACAGATTCCCCGCATAGCCACCCAGGAGCCTACTTATTTCTACTTGAACGTTCGACGGAAGACAGATGAAGGTGCGCCCTCAGGCATTACATAGCTGCAATTGATGTACCAGTATGTAGAGAAACCAAAACTGGTTTTCAGTGATTTTAGTCCCATTTTACTCGCTTGCTTACGGTACGGTGTATTTAAGCACTCAGTTTATCAGATGATGAATCATTATCTTCTGCAGCTCCATTGTGGGGGGTGAATGCTTGAGCCAAGATCCACAAGTTCATATCGACGAGCTGCTTTTGGAGCTATATTCGTTGGACAGTCGCACCGGTGACGCACGTAAGGCTTTGGAAGATAACAAAGAGGATGGCATCGTACAAAGTGCGAAAGCGCTGGGGCATGCGCATGAGGGTCTACATGGTATGTAATTCGTACTCTTTATGGTAACTCGTTTCATACCTTTTATGATGGCAGACGGCGACGTGCGCACATACCTTACGGCCGCAGTCCAGCAGCTTGACATTCTCTTACTCTTGCTTAAAGAAGAATTCAAGTCAATGTGCGACATGCCCTGCGTTTTTATCTCTTGGTATCTGATTTCCCGTAGAGCTGAACGATTGAAACATGCAGTAGTACACGGTCGCATACCGCTCGATCTGCTGGAGTTCTACTTCCGGAAGAATCAGCAGTACTACTACCTCGACGATAATGATGATTTTGTGAGAGAACCAACAATACTCTGCGAGACGCTCAGATAGATGAAATATGCAGGATGCATTCCGCTTGATCTCAACTTTTTACGATGACTTTGACCAGTAAGTTGTAAATGTTACTTGTGGGAATGTCATTTTCCCATCTTCTTCTGCAGAACATTCACCCTCAACGGCGAGGGTACATTCTGGAACGGAACCAAGTGGGTTACGGTCGAGCGAGGTCGGATAGTTAAACTAACTGAGGTCTGTTCCCGATACTATCCTACTTTCGTCGTACTAATGACATTCAGGGGTCGTTGATCTTGGCTGATTTTCAAACCTTCGAGATGACGCCTGAGATACGTAGACGACTTACAGGTAAGAGCACATGTCCCGCAAATGTTCCGCGTTAACCCTAGCTCTAGAGCGCGGCAGGAAGTACGCCTCACTAGCGGGGTTCCATTACAAACTTCGTGCGTTTTCTCATTGCTATTGAATTATTAAGTCAACCTTACCTCTCTTAGATAGAGGAGTGCGCCCGATCATGAGATAGGTGGATAGTTTCTCACTGACCTGTCGTCTCCAACAGCGACGGATCATAGTTGATCGCTTAGCCTGGAATACATTCGCCTACGACCACACGTAAGGATTGTTTGCCAGTCATTCATTGTGTGATCTCATTGACGACTAGAGATGAAACCCCGTTCCCATACCCCCTTCTTCAAGACAGAAGCAAGGCCCGAGACAACGATAACATCCCACCTGTGCCCGAAGATGATATCGCTCTTCTCCCGCGATTCATGCCAGGTTTTGATCTGGAACGCAAGGTAATCACATAAAAGCATACATTCGAGCACCTCTGATAGTGCATGGCTTCCTGCAAGTCGTGGGGCTTCTTTGACGTTGATGAAATCGAGCCAATAAGGTTCAATGAAAATGCCTGGAAGCACATTGTGCTTGACGAGGACTCAAAGGTAAAGCCAATTAACTCAGATATTTGTTCGTCTTCTCATTACGACAGGATGTCATCGAAGGAGTTGTGGGTGCATTCGACTTCAGCAAGGAGGCCATGGCAGATGAAGAACAATCGGGCTTGGTAGGTCAAGTTACCTGTTCGTTCCAAAATAGCACGAATGTTACGGCGCACCTCTCGCTGACAGGTTATACTACTGCATGGACCATCAGGGACTGGCAAAACGGCGACCGTTGAAGCTATAGCGGAACATTTTAAACGGCCGTTGCACTCTCTCGCAGTATGTTCCCTTCCGTCGGATACGACCTTACTTGTGGACACGTTGACATCCCGTCTGGATGTATGTTCGTGCACTGTTGTCCACCTTGATGCAAATTCAGCATTTCACAGGTAGCAAGATCATGGAATGCCATAGTATTGGTTGAAGCTGGGGATGTGCGGTATTTTACATGTTTCTTCAATCATGAGTTGACTTGCATCCAGATTCTCATGCAGACTCAGAGGCACGAGCCAATAGTGCGCATTAGGTGTCTCCGTCTTGTGCTACCCTGACCTGCGATCAGATGGAGGAACATATTCGCATCTCGATGATACTCGACTTCTTTGAGCGGCATCGGTGCATTGTATTTGTTACTGCAAGAACTACATGTACTGCATACATGTCGCATTTTGCTATCAGTACAGGTTTTATTTGCTAACTTATCAGTCCCACGCTCACCTATCACTCTTACAGCTATCCAATATCCTGAATTAGATGGCGATTCCCGCCAAACTATGTGGTCCAGTATGCTCACAGAGGAAGCAGACAATATATCTCGTCGAGACATCGAGGAGCTGTCTAGAGTTGCAGTCAACGGTAAGTAAACCACCACCCTCTTGTAGACGGTCGCTTCAATATTTGGCAGGTCGGGCGATGAGGAACATTCATACTACAGCCAAAGCACTAGCGCGTTCTCGGTACTTGTCTTCATTTTCATTTGCCGTGAGATCTCTGATCGATCCAATATCATAGTAAACAACCTATATCTTTATACCATTTGAAGACTGCTGCAAAAATACAAGGACAGGTTGAAGGTGCGGGATATCATCTTTACTGGTGACCTAGTCCAGAGCCGTTTATTGAATATACTTACCCTTTAATTGAATTGCAAGAATGTAATACTTAGATGGACAATGTATGTAGACTCTCGATAGACGTATCGTAGGGCAGTTTTTTTGGATTTCTTGACTATGAACAATGTAGCAAGTGTAATTGTCACCAATCAGTAAACCGCGATTGACCACAAAGCTTCAAAGTACTTCATGGAAATCGCGTGAGCTCTTGTCACGTGTGTCGTCACATGATTCACTGATATCATTACGAGTTCCTTTCAAAAGTCTACTTCCAAAATGTCATCTGCGGCGTCCTCATCAGACTCTTCTAGCCCACCACAGGTCAAGAGAAAGAGAGTTACCGAAGAATGCGATGATGTAGCGCACGAAACAGACACAGCAGATAATGCACCAGTCCCAGATGACTCTGTCGCGTTGTCTCACGCCGAAAAACGCAGACAGAAGAAAAAAGAGCAGAAGGCACAAGATCGGCCGTCGAAAAAGAGAAAGGTGACAGATGGTTCTGAAGCTGGCGTCTCCACGAAGCCCTCGAAGCCTGCTGGTAATAGCAAGCCGAAGCGTCAGAATTCAGTCTGGGTGGGCAATCTGTGGTTCAATACTACGCCGGATACATTGCGAGATTTCTTTGATGGCGTTGGGGAGATCACGCGAATACACATGCCCACCAAAAAAGGAACAAAAGCAGAGAATATGGGGTGAGCTAAATTGTTTGCTTGCTAAACGCGTAATCGACTGAAGATAAGCTAGCTTTGCCTACGTCGACTTTGCTACGCCAGATGCCAAGGTCATAGCAATAACCCAGTCAGAACGAGAGCTTCACGGTCGGAATTTGCTGATCAAAGATGGTACGTATGCATGCGATTTACCCTACGCACTTGATATTTAAGCTTGCATTCGCGTATATGTAGGAAATGATTTCGTGGGCCGTCCCACAACTATACCACCGGCGGGAACACAAGAGGACGCCAAAGGTCCCTCTGCAGGCAAATCAGTGAGCGGCTTGACGAAGACTCAACAGAAGATTCTGCGTGTACAGAAGCAGCCTCCTGCACAAACATTATTCCTTGGAAATCTTGGTTTTGATACTACGGTGGACTCGATTCGTGAACTCTTCGAGGCTCATAGACACCCACAAAAGCCTGGAAAGGGTGTCAAAGCGAATGACGCTGAGGCTAGTGCCGGGGAGGATGACAATGTCACAAAAGATGTTTGGTTACGAAAGGTCCGCATGGGAACTTTTGAAGACAGTGGTGCATGTAAAGGGTGAGTGCTTTGTCGTACAAGGCGCATGTAATACCAACGGAAGTATCCAGATTTGCCTTCCTCGACTTTACCAGCACCGAACACGCAACTGCCGCTCTGCTCAATCCTCGCAACCACCGTCTCAATGGTCGAGATCTAGTTGTGGAATATGCCTCTGCTGATGCAGTCCGTCGAGGCGGCGGTCCAAGATTACAAAGCGAACACAAAAGTGGTCCCAAAAGACATGGTGGTCGGCAACCTGACGCGACTGAGTCGCGTCCACGATCTCAATCACGCCCGGGAACACGTGCTGAAAATGAGAAAGAACACATCGCACAACAAGATGACGCAGAATCAACACGACGGAACCAAAAGGAGGGACCACGACATATAAAAGCTGACAGGGTTCGAGGACGCCCGAAACCTGGTGCCGCACTGGCACAAGCGCCACGTGAATCGGCTGCTATCATACCCAGCCAAGGTCAGAAGATTGTCTTCTAGGATATCACGATGGCAAAGGATAGCGAGATACACTGCATGTACACCCTAACGGTAGATAGCTTCACAAAATTCCGTTGTCTACATGGACATACCGAATGCAGTTCATGAATCTTCCTCGTCATCCTGAACCATCCCCACGTTGAATTCAGCGCAGATATCCCACCGAGAGCCTGCAGCAGCGGCTGACACATACTTGACAAAGCGCATAACGCCCTCGTCCCGCAGGACGAGAAGGAGTCTGTTAAAGCTAGGCTGAATGGTTAGCAAAGTGCTCTCGTCATCATCGTCATCATCGCCAGAAGTATCGTTGACTTGGTGATTTTTGCTCGATCCAGAACGATAGACTGCTGGATCATCATCCTCGTCATGGGGCGCCATGTAACACTGGACAACGAATAAATCAGTAAATATCAATCAGAAAGATCTTGGCCTAACCTCCCATCCTCCCCACTCCCCAGCCTGCCAACCATGCGGCTTTTCGTCCTCTTCGTCTTTTTCATCCGCCTTCGACTTGCCATTCGATCGCGTCTCATTCTCTTCAACTTCTACTTGTGGCGTTAATCCCAACACTACGTCCAATCGCGATTCGTTCCCCTCGCTCGTTGCAAGAGTGTAGTCCAAGCCTGGTCTAAACCTTCGCGCTTCTACGGCATAGCTCAGCGGCACCAACTTTGTCATGATGCTCAACCAAGCGCGAAACGCATCACTTGGGAAAACTTCGTCTTGCAACTGACGAAGGATTGTGTCTGATTCACGTAACGGCTCCGCTGTTTCTTGAAGCGTACAGTAACGCCATTTGTGTGGTGGACCTCGCGCAGACCATGCACCAGAGACGCCAGCAGTGTGCGGTGGTAACCTCCCCTGGCGAGTCTCACCATCAAGACCATCAGCTTGATCTGCCCTACGCAGGTCAGGTTCAAGTTTCGATACGAGAGACGCGGAAAGGAAATGGTGAAGTTCAATACTCGATTCCACGACAAAACGTGCCATCAATGCCTTCATCGTGCGTGTTTGAAGGTAAACTGGGTTTAGGAACTTTGAGAGGTAGGAGATATATTCTCTTCGGAGCGGTCCATCTGGATAGAGTGACTCCAAGTCGGGATATGCAACAAAGGTGGTAGAGCTAGATGTCTGTAGTAGTCCTGATGAGACGAATGCACAGACAGCACATCTTCCAAGACACACCAACTGTTCTCGTGAGCTTTTGAGCTCAGGAACTGCCTGATCAGCTTGATACCCCTCCTCACCCTCCTGTGCTACATGAAACCAGCCACTTATGCTAAGTCTTTCCCTGCCATCCCCTCCTACCACCACCTCTTCTACAGAATGGAAGCTTTTGCCTGGTTGCACTTCGAAGAAAATGAATTGATTCCAGCTTGGAGGGATAGCTTTGCGTGGTGCAGCCTCGGGTTCAGGGATCCCATCGGCGCCGGTTTGAACAGGATACAACTCTAAAGCACCTCCCCATTCTTTTTGCCAGTCCTGGCCGTATGGTAGGGGCATATAGAGGATGTACGATACGCGCCTGGTTCCGATCACATCGTCGTGGTTGAGCAGGTGACACCCCTGCGTGTACGAGTTAACAGACATGTCCTGTTTCGTTCCGGAGAGTGGTCCACACCCAGTGACAGCCTGAATGAACTTGCGAAACTCTGAAGAATAGAGTGCATCGCGGAGAGCGAGGAGGTTTGGAAAAAGTGCAAGTTGAGCCTCAGAGAGGTATGAGAGTGATGCAAGGTCCCCGGTTTGATTTACCTAGGAAAAAGATCTGGGACAACAGATAGTCGATTAGGATCGAGGAGACGTACCTTGTATATGTCTGTCTCCTTCTCGGTGAAGCTCAGCTCCTTCATACATTCATCCTTCACATTCTTGAGAAGATCGTCCTGGAAAAGCTTTTCAACAATCGCATATTTGAACGGTTCACTGCCAGCGTAAGCCTGATGCAATTGCTGCACATTTTCTGGCCCAAAGAGACCAGGATAGAAGCGCAACCGATGGTCCACGGTCGATGTCGACGGGGAATGTGTCGTTTTTAATCGCTTTAAAAGCGAGTCTGAAGAAAGCTCAGGTGAAAGAGATCGCTCGCGAACATGGGCCATTATCTTCTTTTGAAAGTGTAGTGAGGAGGCGCCTTGGTGTAAATTTGGCGTTGCGCTTTGGTTCTCTACTAGTAGCAGTAATGCATACAGCGATGATAAGTGCTAAAACTATCAATATCATTATGTCATTTACGTAATGTAATTGTCAGGGACACTCGACTTCGAATGAGAAATTGAGAATACAAACCTGCACTACACGAACCTAGTGAATCCCCAATCTCACCCTCTCCTGCTTCTTGATCATATGCACATCTCGCAGATACGTTGCAGCTCTCGCCCATTTCTCGTGTCGTCTCTCCGTTTGATGTGCTACAACTTCAAATTTAGTGTACAGAATGTTCTTCAAGTTGGGTAAAACGGAGGAAAGGAAGGCGGCGACAGCCAATGGATTGTCGATCAGCGATGCCCCGACAGAGAGTGTAGTGATCTTGGTATTGGTTACCCCACCCCCTGGAACTTCGGGTGTCACAACATTGTATGAGGTGGCGTCCATGCCAATGCCAAGAGTTCGCAAGTCTGGACAATGCAAAAGCAGACTGGCAAACCCATCCAGGGTGATTTGAGGACGCGCTGGTGTTACCCACGTGGCCTCATCACCCAGGCGTAATTTTTTCAGCTTGGGCCACGATTTCACGGCTCTAACGAGGTCTTGGTCGTTTATAGTAAGGTTGGCAGAATGGGATGGCAGTACTAGTTCTTCCAACGCGCAAAATGAGCAGAGTGGCATGATTTCACTGATTGTAAGCAGTGAATCACAAGTCAAATCGAGTGAGAAAGCTTGCACTTGTTGCGCTGTTACACGAGAGGCAAGGAGCAAAAGAAAGGTTTCGTTACTGGAAGATCGCGGGACGTTTCCGAGAGAGATGGATACTCTTCTCGCAGGTATCCACGTTGCTTCAAGGAAAGGTATGCATAGCTCGGCACTCTGCGCCCGGATTGTGAGATGGCGAAGAGGGTTTGAGAATGTGGTCTGACTGTATTTGGAGGAGACCCTATTCTGTGATAAAAATGAAAGTTGCAAGTTTGTAAGGGATGGAAGAGTGGAGAGGTGAGATAAGGCACGCCAATCGACAGCTTCTGTGCTAAGGGTCTTGAGATGGTGCCAACCACATAAAACAGCTTGTGAAACCGGGATGGATGCAGCTGAATCTGTGCCAGTGGTGGAGAAGGATTTCATGAGGGGACATGTAACTCCCAGGTTTGATAAAACCGAAAGCATGAACAGGTTACCCATCGCGTGTAGATGAAGCTCAGTCAGAGTAGGGCTGAGAAGGTTGGAAAGAAAGTGAGTAGATTCATGGCTACTGTCCGACCAGAACAGTTTTTCAAGGCGAGGAAGTAAAAAAGGCCAGGGATGACTGCAGAGGGTATGTGCAAGTTCCTGGGAGATGTCACCCATAGCACTACCCCCCAGTTTGCCAAGGGCGCGAACCCTCAGAAGGTACTTTTCGATGCCCCGCCAGTGAACAATCAGAACGCATCTATCTATCTTCTGCACGCCGTTTGAGACATGAGTGTAATCATAGAGCGCCGGAAACCTACCAGACTACGATTGTGACGATGTCGAGACCACACGTGCCTGGGGAGAGATTGTACTACAGGGCTGATAGTATCTATGTGAGCCCAGAGCACGTCCAGAGCAAGCTCCGAGAATGTGCGACAAGTCCTAGCGAGACATGCGAGAGTCTGGCGTCGAACATCTACACCGTCAACGGATCTGGGTGGTTTCTGTACGTCAAGTGTGATGTCTTCATAATTGTTCAAGGCCGAAAAGATGTTCCGCAGAACTTCACAGATCTGGAGGCAGGAGTGCATGAGTAGTGCGATAGTAAGGGGCATTTACCTCACCTAGTACGACGTCCCCATCCGGGTCATGACGTCATGAATAAATTACTAGTTACATTTTTTCAGTATTTTCAACAAGCCTGCAATGCTTGCTCAAGGCTGACTCGGATAGGTGACAGCACGATGCGGCTGAAGCTTATACTAGTACTTGGTAGTAGTTGGTTAGTATTAGGTAGCAGAGACTTGACAAGCTGAAGATATGCCACTCACCGTGATAGAAACAGTGACGGCCAAAGCACGACATCCACAACACAGACTCCAGAGCCTCGAGACTTGAGCTCTACCAGTTTGACAATAGAAAATGCCGGCATCACCATATATCATGACAAGTCTGATTTTGAACCATTCAACCAACAGTAGGGAAACAACATGTAAACAGCTTACAAGTGCCTCAGACATCATTGGTGCGCTGCAAACTATTGTAAGTACCAAGTTAGTGAAAACCAGTCGTGCTAATTGAGAATAATAACCAATTGTTTAGCTTGCTGCACCCGCGTATGGTATAGCAGTTGATTATTTGTCTGATGCAACAAATAATGAGATGCCTAACACCGACCGCGGGCAATTGCAAACGTGTCGAGGCAAATCTAAGAGGGCGAATCGGCGAACCGTGCATCTAGATGCACGAAGACATTATAGCCGATCAAGTCAACGTCACGTATGTACATGTATGTTGATCCAGAACGCGTCGTCGGAGTTGAACTATACCTGCAACTAGTAATAGGACTACAGCTGCGAGTATATGTCTGAAATGGCCGGTCTGGGTACAAGTCTGCACAGTCTGTGCGTGCCACTGCAATGTTCTACGGGGTTTAAAGCTGTTGGCACCTGAGCATAGATGGCACTGCGCACTCGTGCTCATCGTGTGTGGCAACGGGGAAGATTGAACGTAAATTTCAGTGATTTCGAGTCCTTCATCGAGATTCTTGAATGGATTTGCCTGCGTTACTAAGATGCTCTCCGAAGCACTACTACTCGCCCCCGATCGCGGGCAATTGCAGGCGTGTCGAGGCATGTCACGGGGGCAAGAAGTCCAATTTTCTGAGTCACATTTTGGAATTCAAAATTGGGATCTAGTGCTCGGCGTAGCTCGAAACACATGTCGGGCATGTGTCCATCGAACTTCGACAGGAACTACCCGGGCCAGAACCAGATGAATGAATGCCGGGGCCCGGAAAAGGCGGACCGGCCTATCGAAACCTGGCCTAGGTTGTGCGCCAAGATCCTTTGCTGATATTACGATATCTTCTTATCTAGTCTGCCGTTGTTCATGCACATGATCAGTGCAAGCGATCGGAGGAGGAAGAGTCAAACTGTTCCAACTGCGCAGTGGAAGAATAGAATGATCCAGATTACCGGACATTAGGTAAAGATATTTCTGTGCATGCCTCGATGGCTTACGAGTTTAGCAAATCGCGAACAGAAGATGACCTATATGCTCACACGTACAAGGAACTGCGGCACGCGCCGATGACTGCTGGGCGCTGAGTCACTGACAAAGCCTTAATGACTGTGAACCCCGGAGTTCAGCTATGTAGTTTCAAATGGCTGACCCCATATAAGATATGACGTTACTAGGTTCAGCGTAGTAAGGAAGCGTGAATTGTGGTCATGTCATGAGAAACAGCTACACCGTAGATTTATCACAGCAGATTAGTAGCGGGAGCCGCGTCGGGAAGTATAACGGCGTTCTGCTGATGCAACATCTTTATCCGCATATGTCCTTGGGGTGTCTGAATCATACAGATGTGACTGCACGACAGGAGCGGAGAGTAAACATTTGTACGCACCATATTCATGTGATTGTGGGTGAATTGTTAGCCCGCGAGTACAGACACCCATGTCGCAGTGCAATATCGACGCCGAGCGACAGTCAGGCAAGCAAGAGAAGGGAGCTGTGAGAGCTAGACACCGTTAATGATCAGATCCTGAAGAGGAAGACATTCGGGACAACTGCCGCATGACGAGAGAGCCGGAACGGAACAGAAGGATATATTGATGTCAGAGTTGCGAATTCAGTTCAGTACTACAAAGAGCTTCCATGCTATACATCATTACAAAAAGGACGACACTGGTCCTTCTGATTCCGAATAACTGAGATAACTAATGTACAAGCAAGCAGCAACTCATCAACACAATAATACAAGCAAGAGCACAGAGAAGCAGAGACACCACCGCAACATGTCAGAAGTTAATACCATCGTTTTCATCCAATCCTGAACTCATGCCTTTTCGTTCTCCAGCGAGATCAAGTCAGCGGTCTGACCTGCTCCCGAACCGAGGTCCACAGACTGATGGCGTGCCAGCGAGAGGCTGGGCGGCCGTACATGTTGGGCTGAGTGTGATCGAGAAACCCATGCTTCGGTCGCATTCGCAAGCAATTCCTCCGCGACTTGCGAAGAAACATGCGTGAGCGGGACTGGAGCGTAAACGGGAGCGTCTACAAATTGTAGGTCGACGTCGGATGTGCAGCGCGCTTTGTTTGCCATTGAATGGACTGGTAGAATGTATATCCGCTCATAGTGAGGCGTGTGGGATGACAAATGGAAGCCTTGGTGACTGATAAGAATGGTATAGTAACTGGAAAGAGCCAACACGAAGTGAAGCTGCGTAATCAAATCACTAACGTCAGCCTTGCGGCTCGCCATCAACTATTAAGGCAAAATTTACTCACGCGAATGACGGTGATGACAATCAGAACAATCATGAACACGAATACTCCCCGCTCAAACCATGGTTCGCAGTTCTCCAAAGTCAGGCCCAAGTCGATAAAGTCCCGAAGAGTGTCTGGCTGGCGTGACAACAACTCGCAAATACTGGAGCGAACTGATGGTCGAAAGGCAGCGTAAGAGCCTATGGCTGCAAACAACGTGCCAAACACGAAATCTCCGACAATGTAGTCACGATAGATGCGGACAAATGACGCTTTGCCCTAGAGAAGAGGGCTCAAGATTTTGGCAATAAAAAAAAAGAAAAAGATTTGACGTACTCGGACAATGCCTGCCAAACCGAAGAGACAGATGACAGATGCCGCAACAAAATATGCGCACAATAACGCCCATACGAGATGCACTCCATTTTACTGATGGAATACTCAGAACTCTCCCATTCGCTTTCTGGTTCCCATTTAAATGACCGCCAAGCTCCTAGTAGTCGCACTGCAAGAGCGAAATTGAACAGTGCGCCAAAGAGCGAAACGGCTAGTGATGTAGTCCTATGAGAGTTGAAGAACATGTCAGTCGATGGTCAAGCTCAAGAAAGACAGGAAAGTGCAGTCATAAATCTAATGCCCGAGCCGGACTTTTGTAAGCGGGCGGCGGGGAGAGGGGCTGCGCAAGATCAAGCGATGCCAGGACAAACCTTGTTACAAACAAACGGGCCATTTGTGCAAAATTCTTGCTGGTCGGGCCTCTGGAGGCAAGAAGAAAATATGGTGGAGCCGGTGGTTCAAATGAAAGGTGAGTATTGTGGTCCGAGAAGGAGTGTTAGCTGGTGTATGACTAAGCTTGCAATGTAATCAGATTGAGGATCGGCGTTTCAGGTTAGCCTTAGACTTTATTTAGAATTATCCGGTCTACGTCCCGCGAGAGGATGTGTAGGTGTGCGTGAGTCAAGGCGGGAGTCATCAAGCTCAGTAAGTTGCCTGTTAATATCTGGCTAGTGAAGTGATTTACATCAAGTGGCACAGTAGTGTGTCAACTTGAATATATTTTTGACAGAATATGTTTCATTCAATGGGCTGATTCGTTTTTCCGTCCAGTCTGCCAAGCTAGCCCGAACGGACAAGTCCATTCGGCAAGCATGCGCGTCCCCTCACTCGGAAGCGACCGGCATCAAGAACAAGCCCGATGGGTTTGTTTGATAGCATCAGGGACCAGGGACACACGACCGGGTCCGTGATTCCCTCCACGAGTTGTCGATGAGTAAGTCAAGAACACTCACTCGTGACTGAACTTTGGATCGCGTGACGTTCGGGCTTGCCAATCACAGGCCGTCGACTTCGTTTTCCTTTAGGATGATTAATATTGGTGGGTGCAATAATTGCAATGCTGGTCGCTGCAGTACTGATGAGTTTATCGGTAATTTCCCTTACTGGGTGTCGGAAGTAGTTCTTTCGATGTGGTACCTTCTTCACTCGAGCGAAGCATGCTTTATCTGTGTACACATATTGTGCATCCGAATCACCTTTCTCCCTTTGGTGTGTAGCCATAAAAATTGACGCATCTGGATTATGTAGGTGAAATAATCGTGTTCCAACGCGGACTTACACCGTCTCTAGAAGTTGCCCACTGTCTACCCCTATCTTTGTTGGCTCGAGTCCGCTCGCACAGTCATTTGAATGTAATCGATGCCTTGCGAATTCGAAAGGCTCGTGCCCAATGTGACTCACGAGATCTTAATCTACCACCCCAATTCTAGTGAACAAGTGTATCAGAAGCTCAGTGTTGTCTGACTTGAGTCCCCCATTAGGGCTTGAGTGGCGGAAATCAAGTTTCGAAGCGGAGCGTGCATAACGCGTGCACATCTGGTAGAATTCCAAAATCGATGAGTGGTATTACTGGGATGGGTTTAAAACATCCTCCATCGTTCTTTCATCTCTCAAACTTACAAGCCCACATCTCATTCACATTCTTCCTACCTTGCAGACTCTGAGGTCATGCCCGACGACAACACAGTTTCATTGCAGGACACCATCACATCCGAAGGCATGAATATAGCAGAGGACGCTACTGGAGCCAAGGTCGGTAACGCATGTTCACCATGTTCACCGTAGAGCGCATCTTGATTTCAAGTTTTGCTAATCGAACGAATCAGGCGGCTTCAGAAGATAAAGTCAGTAAGACGCAGAACACTCAGGATTGTTACTTGCGACGTTTTCAGATGTGGTCTGTAATGAGTTGCTTGGCTGCTCTGACTGTTCGCTTACATGCAAACACAGGGATGGTGCTACATGCATCTGGAGACCATATGATCCATCATTCATCAAGCCTGTCTCTCAGCGCATAGATCTGAACAACTATTTCTATCTCGATGTCCTATATAAGGATGAGCAATGTACGCATGATTTCCACGACTGTTACTATCAAATTCCTGTTGGCCTGTATTGACGACTTCGTCTAGCGTCCCCTAAACTGATTGTGAGCAACTTCAGCAGTGTATTGGTTGATTTTCTTCGGTAAGATTATGATATAAGCTCTTGCCCGGCCAATCTTAGCGTCGTCTTGGCAGCTACACCATTGGGAGTGATTTCTTCAAAAAAAACCCGAACTATCCTCTTCTGGATTTCTTCACGAGAATAGATGACCTTCGGGCCAATCTTGCGGACGTGCGAGAAGTTCTTACCTCAAATTTGGCTGGTGAAGATCTCAAGCAAAAAGCGAATGATATGGGTTGTACAGATGCATTGGGTCGTATGTCTGGTCATTATAATATGATATCTCCTTTGACAATCTCATCCCTTAATACAGTGCATAAAACTGAGGAAGACGCCCGGCGGTACTTCGAGGACGTGTCGGAGCATTTTGGCGTCCTATTAGGTATGATAGAGAAAGAATTCGAATCAACGTGAGCACATTTATATACTGTCCTGACATTTAGGTTAATACGAGGTTACAGAGCTCAAGAACTCGAGCTTCAACTCTCTTACGGACATGTTGCTTTCGACTTGCTCAGATACTACTTCAAGCGGGGTATCAAGTACTATACTCTACAGAAGGGTGACTTGGTGAGTAATATTATATGATAGTAACTGTCTGTTTAATCTTGCTGCAGACTGGATTTACGCTCAGTAGCGCAAGCTATAATGCAACGTATGTCGCATTGTATACGAAGAATCGAGTTCTCATTACTCGCCTACAGATCATTTTGCCTGAATTCTGAGACAACAAGATGGGACGGATACAAATACATCGACGAGAAAAGATTTTCTTGGTTCCAAAATACGCTGTTTGTATTTTTTGCGCTTTCAATCCATGAGAGCTTACGATAGTTCAGGGAACGGTGAAACTGTCACAACTGGATTACAAAATCATGACAGACGATATACGCGCCAAGCTAACAGGTACAAGGCCTCACGCTCTTTGTTAGATGTACAAAAGTTCTGAACATCGTTTTAGCCCGAGGGAATTTGTACGGATCGTTTTCTGGCGGTTTCCATTACAAGTCATGTATGTCTGACTCATTCTACGTTGCCATCAGACTCATAATTGTGCTAAGATAAAGGGGTAATCTTCCTTCCTTCTCTTTTCTAGAATGGCAAGGAGCTTATTGATTCGACCCCAGAGTCGAATCGTTATCGATGAGCGTGCATTCAATGAGAAACAGGGCTACACGCGTAACCCGTATGATATCATTGCTTTTGCTTTTAATCCATGCACTAACATCGTCCTAGAGACGAGAAGATCCCTGACATTCCAGAGGGGAACACGATCAACTCCCGGCTTTTGTGAATGGTTTCGATCTCAAGAGCAAAGTAAGTTGAACTCTTTTCAAGTTAACATTCGACTGACTCACGACGGGCTACAGCAATGGAAATCATTCCACGTCGAAAATATTGATGACATCACGTATGACGAGAAAGCCTGGGACCACTTGGTTGTAGATGATGATGTTAAAGTAAGTAATGGCCCTCTGTTCATTGTCCGGCTATTGTTGATGGTCAAGCAGAACCTGATCAAGGGACTTGTCAATGTTACCAAGAATGTCAACACGTCGCAGCATCTTATGTCGGACGTTATCACAGGTAAAGGTGGAGGTTTGGTAGGTTTCCCTGTACCCCCCAATGCTGTCAACCTCATGTTATTCTGTGTAAGATTGCGGTACTTCATGGGCCTCCTGGAACCGGAAAGACGCTTACAGCTGAGCTGTCGCTGAACACTCAAGAGGCCTTTGTACATCGTGAGCTCTGCGGAATTGTCGACAGAGCCTTCACACCTAGAATTTAAGCTTTCGGCGATATTGAAGGTACGTGCCATGATGTACAATTTCGACTGAACTGATAAGAATTCTCTACTAGTTGCTACCGTATGGGACGCCGTAGTTCTTCTTGACGAAGCTGACGTGTTCCTGGAACAGAGGAGTCTCCATGACGTAAGTTTTTGCATTCCATCATTAGTTTCACGATACGTTTCTCATTTTATTGTAGCTGACACGCAACGCACTGTTTTCCGTTGCATTAAAGGTTATTGAGTACCACCG
>NW_024539794.1:0-45982 GCF_016647785.1 Suillus fuscotomentosus
GTGGATCTGGGATTGACGTTCCTAGCGCAAGTGGGAACGCACTTATGGAGTACATCCTAGGAGGAATGAAGCATCGTTTGGACGGAAAGACATATTCAACTGGATAAACCCAACGTCACGTACCCTATTGCTTTGAACAGTTTTCCCATTTGTTCACCGGTTCACTGAGGTAGTGATGAGATGGTGGCGTGAAGACAGCCTCGTGTCCTGGCCCCTGGGCGTCTATTGAAATGCAGCTGGGTGCAGTCACACACATTTCCATCCGCAAAATACACGCACCTCTGAAGAAAGACGCTGGCAAACCTTCAAAAGTCACTTTGACTGCACCCAGCGCCATCAACTTCCAGTAAATGTCGGAGCCCATTCCAATCACTACACCCCTGCGAGAGTTCGGAGGTCATAAAGAAGACGTAACAGTGGTCGCAGTGTTCCCCGATAAACGCCGGATGGTTACTGGCTCGAATGACAGAACTCTTCGTTTGTGGGACTTGAAGACAGGTATTGTATGGAGAAGATGGAGGGGCATAGCTGGCAGGTGTTTGTATTGGTGGTATCACGAGATGGGCGATTGATAGCAAGCGGTGCTCTGCAGGGAGAGGTCATCGTTTGGCGCGGAGAAACTGGCGAATCACTCACCAAGATCGAAACCCACTCTAACTATATCTACTCGCTGGATTTTTCTCCCGATGGAACAGTGCTGGCCACTAGTGCATATCACGACAAAATGATAAAACTGTGGAACACCAAAACCTGGGAGCAACAAGGAGACCTAATCGAATGTCGTTATGTCCGCTGCGTACAATATTCGCCCTCTGGAGAACTTCTTGCCATCGCAACAAAAGACAATATACAATTTATAATACAGGCACCAGGGAATATCGCGTCGCATTCTTCAAAGCTCACATATACAATTTGTCACTCGCATGGACGCCAGATGGTACACGCCTTCTCACAGGTGGCAGTGCTGTTGATCCTACCATACGCGAATGGGATACGACAACCTGGCAGCAGGTTGGCGATCCCTGGGCCGGTCACACTGACTCTATCGGTGCTATTGATATCGCTGTTCATCCCACTGGCACACTCATCGCATCCGCATCCTATGACAATCATGTCCGTATCTGGCGGCTCTCAAACCGACAAACCGTTGCCATCTTCAAGCACTCATATACGCCGTTCTGTGTCACTTTCTCCGTGAACGGCAGGCACATCTTCAGCGGAGGTCAGGATAAGATGATCTCGGAGTGGGCAGTACCCAAGGACATCAATTCAAATATCGATGCAAATACCCATGCTGCCTACGCCCGTCGCTTGAAGGCATGTTTCCGTTCTTGACTCATATACCATAATTCGAGCATGTTTCGTACAGATCTTAACCATCACGACAGCCCGCGATGCATGCATAGATGGAGACTTATCTACTGCTGAAGACCTACTCACGCAAGATATCATCACCGATGTCAATAACCATACTTTCTATGCTCATCGCTCATTCGTGATGGCCCGACAAAACAACTGGAACCCCGCCCTTCAGGATGCAATCAAAGTGAGTCATACGCACTGATCATGGCCCCCTCGTAACAGGTTAACTCGACGGCGACATAGTCCATCAGCATTCGGCCCTCATTAATAGGCTACATCTCCAAGGGTATCGCCCTCTGCGGAAAAGGCCGCGTCCAGGATGCGAGGGCAGCATTTGATGTTGCATCAATGTACACTGATCAAGATTCACAAATCCTTCATTTCCTGCTCTTGATCAAAGTATGTTACATTTGCCTCACGCACTCTCTGCTTCATCGCGTATTTCAGGCCATCGCCCTCTTCAATGCAGATCAACATGACGAGGCAAACCTGCTCCTCAAAGAACTAGTTACTGGTTGTCCGAATGCTGATACTATCGGGTGTTGTGTCGTGCAAGTAAGTAGCATCCGCACTTGGTCATCAACACTGATCTTTGCAACTCGCACATCAGGCATGCACTCTTTCGGGCAGGCAAACTTCAAGATGCCGTTAAATCATACCGATACATGATGGACAACATCGATGAAACAACGAAGGCCAGCTGCCTTGAATGGTCCAACGGCAAGTCTGGAGTTCGTAATGTCGCGTAGGCTACAATCCTCACCCCCATTTCACTCAGCTTTCACGGAAAAATGCAGCGCGCTCTTTGTTACCGACGGGGACGCTGCCTTCGCTGCAAGCGATTTTGACAAGGCGATTGACTTATATTCGGCCGCGATCGACCTGACTTCTCCATCCGATGCTGTCTTGGCATATCGTAGTAAGGCAAAGTTGGAGAAAGAGCTGTGGGAGGATGCACTTCTCGACGCGCAAGAGGTGCGATGACATTTATTGTTTCTTCACTTATGCTTATTGTGGTGATACACAGGTCATACAACTCAACCCTTCATCTCATATTGGATACAAGTTGAAGCATGCAGCCTTTCATGGTGCACAACGCTATGATGAAGCTATTGCGGCCTTCGAAACGATGCTCTCAAAATTGGATGATACCCCTGACAGGGAGACACAAAGTAAGCCCCAGAGAGCTTGTGCGTCAGCATGCTTTGACTGTTTTTGCAGAGTTGCGCCAGCAGTATCTTCTCCGCCCACACAAAGTGGGCCTTGCTATTCAAGAGGTCGTCGATAATCATCTTCAAAATACTCCGCTGCGTGTAATCGACACCACCACCGGTTTCTTGTGCGATCGAGAGACGCAGATACGCACCTTCAAAATGAGCGTAGAGTACAAGGAGCTTATATCATCAACAATCACACATCAAGATATCCAAACGATGCGCATCAAAGAAGTGGTGATGACATTCTTCCAATACGTCATGCTATCCCACAGGTGGGAAGTCGGGGAGCCGCTGCTGCAGGATATCCAGGGTAAGGATGTGTATAAGTTGTATCCATCCGGCGGTATCGCGAAGTTGCAGTCCTTCTGCGAAACTGCTCGGGATTTGACGTATCGCTGGGCATGGAGCGATACATGTTGTATTAACAAGGACATCGATGCTGAGCACCAAAAGTCGATTAAGTCGATGTTCGACTGGTATCATCACTCCGCGCTCACAGTCGTATACCTCTCGGATGTTCCGGCTTTGTCAAAGTCTGGTGCTCTGGAAAAGAGCGCTTGGAACACCCGCGGATGGACGGTACAAGAATTCCTCGCTCCCGAAATCATTATCTTCTTTCAGAATGATTGGACTCCTTATCTCGACGATCGCACTTCCAATCACAAGAATTCCATCGCGATCATGCAGGAGTTGGAGAAGGCGACGGGCATAGATCGACAAGCTGTCGTACCCTTCCGTCCCGGAATGAAAAACTCCCGAGAGAAACTTCAGTGGGCATCAACACGTACTACCACATTGCCAGAAGACATCGCATACTCGTTATTCGGTGTCTTTGGTATCCGCCTAAATGTTGATTATAGCGAGAAGAAGCAGAACGCACTCGGGCGGCTCCTGCAGGAAATCATATCCCGGTCTGGCGATATTACTGCCTTGGACTGGGTCGGAAAGGCATCAGAGTTCAACAGCTGTCTACCAGCCGACATCACTTCATACAAAGCTCCACCATGCAAGGTGCCATCCGAGTCTCTATCCGAAGAAGAGATCCAGTCATCGGTCTCCTCACTGCGAGGTGTCGTGGATGTAGAGTTGGCTTTGCAATTATATAAGACACTTGACTCCCTGAAAGCTCCCAGTTTCGAGCACCGCCGGTTGCATCTGCCTTGCATTGTATTTCCGGTCAGAGAAGCCAGGCGGAAGTCAGGTCATGACCGAAATACATATACGTATGAACTCAAGTCAGACGGACTTTGCAACCTGCAGATCACGACAGAAGATAGGTTCACTCCGTTCTCGCCGACAAGGCCGCTGCTTGTCTGGCAGACGATGTTGCTCGTTCGTCCATGGAGTCGCCATCTCCTCGGGCTGGATGACACTGCAAACGATACGGAGAGCGTGGACAATTGGTCCGTGTTCGAATCTTTGTTGCACGATTCTCCCGCTGCACAAACTGGGTCGATTTATTCGGACTCTTACTCGCAAGCATTGCGGTTGATTGTCAACCTTGGACAGCCGTTTAGTGTATTTCTGCTAGAGCGGCAGCACGAAGGAGAATTTAAGAGGATCGCATCTGATCATGATATTATTGCACAGGTTAAAGACATAGATTCTATTAACTACTTGATGGACATTAGGATACTAGATTTACTGTAGCTGTATGCATGGATCCTTTCTGTAGTACTTCTCGCACCTTTTTCGGGAGTGTTTATTGTTACGCCACCTCCTCGAGTGGACTAGTCTTACTAAGGATGCAATTTCCATGATGCTGGACGCGTCAAATGCAGTGTGACTAGCTGGCTGTGTCAAAATAGCTTAAGTCTGCTAATGCGGTCCCTTATTGTTCTTACTTCACATAAACTGCAAGTGCTGGTGATGCCTCGTGACACTTGTGTCCTGGGTCACCGGTAGGGATTGTAATTTCGATGCGAGCCTCAACGATATTCTGAATACCAGCTCAAATCATTGAAATAGAAGTGGAAGGCACTTTCCAAAACAAAGCCAGGCAATTGGATAAAGACTCTGACCTTCAGACACTTATATGGCACTTTGAGGATACTCCAAAATCACATCCTTCTATGCATTCCATAGATCTGAGCTGAAACTATTCCCACAGTCTCAGTAGGCATGACCAAACACATATACGCATGAACGCCAAGGAAAGGACTTGATACACGCGGCCTCGACCAAACTATATCCAAACACCTTAACCAGCACAAGTTCCCGCAATCTAAACACTCTGCGCTTCACTAAGACACGTCAGCTCCACTGCGGAATACCATCTACGTTGTATTGCATTACATTGCCTAACGCTAAGGTCTTGCTAAAGACGACGGATCAGCGGAATTGCTGCCACAACATCACAGCTAAACGTACGCAGGCGATGCTCTAAAGTGATTTCAACAATCGTCTCGATCAACTCCATCTTTTGGGAGTCACCAATAGCTTGTTTTCTCTTCTGGAAGCGTCCAAACGATGGCTTGACTTTCGAAGTAGACGAATATTCTTCGCATATCTGGACGGCAACGCTCACAGCTTTCCTAACAGCAGTTGCATGCGGAGAGGCAATGTACTGCTCCAGAGAGACGTAAAAAGAGGGAATAGATTTTTGCTGGTCCTGAAGATAGCGCAGCTTGTCGAAGACGTAGAAAGAGTGTTCAAGGATAATCACAACAGCTAAATAGTCAATAATGAGCAGATTCGTGGCAACGTAGCCTCAAAATTCACCAGAGATGAGCTGAACAATGTTTTCCAAGGGCGATGAGCCATATGCCTGGCAGATTTGCAACATGAGAAACGTGTGTACAATGCGTAACCAATTAGACATACCACAGAGAGCAACCTAGACTGTATCTCTACACGGTGATGATCGCGAAGCTCATCCTTTTGGTGGATCAGCGATATCGTTGGCGAACAAGGTTCTAGACTCACGTTCTATTGATGGATCAGCGATATCGTTCGCTGACAAGGCTCCAGACTCACGTTCTATTGAAGGATGCGCGATTTCAGTGGTAAGTAATCTCGAACTCGACCGAGGATCAGCACACTGACTTTCTGTCAATGGATGAGCAATGGCATCGGTGAGTAAAGCTCGAACTCGATGGCAGCTGAATACACTCACAAACTGTCAATAGGGATCAGCAATTCTAATGGTCAGTGATGCTCCAATTCGACTGTGGATCGATGCGCTTACGTCCTGTGAATGGATGGACGATGTCTTTTGTCAGTATGGCTCGAGCTCGATGGTGGATCGAGCAACTCACAATCTGTTGATGGAGCGGCAATGTGCTCTGTCAGTGAGGGCAATGTAAGATCAACACACCCACATCCTAACAAAAAATCAACAATTACATCGGTGAGGAAGGCAGGTGATCGACAGAAAATGATCACACTCACAAGCTGTCAACAGATCGACGAATACTTCGGTCAGTAGCTCAAGGTCGGTAGAGGGTCAATACACCGACCTCTTGCCGATAGATCTTCAATTGCGTTGGTCAGGAATGCTCGAACTCGAAGAAAAACAATGCGCTCACGATCTGTCAACGGATCGGCAAGGGATGGCTTAATTCAGGAAAGTTAGAACTCAATAGAGGATCGATAAACTCACAAACTGCGAATGGTGGGCAACGACTTCGATCAGCATGGTTCAAGCTCGAAGGAGGATCGACACACTCACATCCTGTGAATGGTGGACAACGACTTCGATCAGCATGGCTCAAGCTGGAATGAGGATCGACACACTCACATCCTGCAAACGGTGGGCAACGACTTGAATTAGCATGACTCGAGCTCGAATGAGGATCAACACACTCACAAGCTGCGAACGGTAGGCAACGACTTCAATCAGCACGACTCGAGCTCGAACGAGGATCAACACACTCACGGGCTGCGAACGGTGGGCAACGACTTCGATCAGCATGGCTCGAGCTCGAAGGAGGATAGACACACTCACACTCACACCCTGAGAATGGTGGGCAACGACTTCGATCAGCATGGCTCGAGCTCGAAGGAGGATAGACACACTCACACTCACACCCTGAGAATGGTGGGCAACGACTTCGATCAGCATGGCTCGAGCTCGAAGGAGGATTAACAGACGTACTACCTGCAAGTAAACGTTCAGCGTAAATGAGAGCAACCTTTCAACTTTTCGATAGTCTTACCAAAATATGGGGAAACCAGGCGGCCAATGTCCCTATTATCTTCTGATGACCCTCAGCCATTGTTGTCTCTGCAGAGGCAAAATGTCCCGGGAGTGTTCTGGACAATATCAGTCGCTAACGCTTGCGGTAGGTAGATGAGATCACGGGCGGTCACCTCTCAACTGCACGTCTCATGCAGACCTCCAAGTTGGTCTGTTGGGTCGTGACGAACAATCGCTTCAGTACTTCATCATCCAAAGTTGCAGCCGTCTGTTCGATCAGTGCGCCGCAATCTGCATTATCCTCGTTCATATCTGATGGATCAACAGTCATCATGTATCGCGATTGAACCATAAACCGACTTACTAGGAAGGCATACGTGACATGGTGGAGGTTTTCGGACATCGTTGAGAAACTTTAATTGTGGCCCATTAGCAAATGACTCTTCGGCGTGTTTGGGGGCCAGTGTTGCAGCGTCTTTTACCGGTGTTCCTTCCTTTCTTAGTTGTGCGTATGCGACGTCGTATAGGGCTTCAAACTTTGTGAACAAAACGATCACAGGTACTTCTGCGCATTAGTCGAATGTCAGTGAGAGTGGGTTACGAAAGCTTACCGCTTCCTGTGGCGCACTGAGAGAAAAACTTATTTTCAGCTGCAGTGAACGACCTGTGTGCTTCGTCCATTGGGATGCAGTACCTATGTTGAAACCGTGAGATAACGCATGTCACGATCGATCGGTAGCAATTACCATATGACATGGAGTTGATCTTTTAATTTGACTTCCTTAGAACGGCTTGCGATAAAAGCCTTTACCTTGTCAAATTCAGATTCGCTGCCTGCTTCAAACCCGCGTGAATCGTGAAACACGAAGCCTGGCTGGCTTCGAAACACCATTTCGTCATCAATGTCGTGCAGTCCGCGCTGAGAACACGTCAGTTCATGTCCTCAAGTAAGAGCACACCTTAATACCTCTAGGGATGCCGTTAGAACTGTGAGATCAATCTGATGTCGATGGGTCACTACCATCCTCCTACTAGCATTGCGATGCCCACCTTTTTCCCGGCGCTGTTGTATATTTCTGGGTTGTCCCGTGTGTTGCAAACTCTCTGCAAGACGGTAGTTTTTCCTGCATTCGCTCTTCCCATGACGAGGATTCGAAAGCGACCGAATTTCTCTCTTATCTTTGAAGGATCCATGGAAAGTCGTGATGGAGAAGCGTTGGTGTAGCCTTACAATCATTGCAGTGTGTGAATCCGGCAAATACCCAATCCATAGCCGTGTACCATGCGTCCTTAAGTGCCTCGAAGTAGAATTTCTATGTTAGCCCTGGTTTCCGTACTAAATCTAGATACACGTAACGCTCAACACAGCAAGTTGTGTTTATCATTGGGCCGCTCTTCCCTGAATCATCAAATCAACTTGGCTAATTCTTTTCACGCTCGACCTCCCCTTGGTACTCAATTCTTGTCGTCAAGTAGTATCATCAACCTGCTGAGTATTTCAGTGAGCCGAAACCGAATATAGAGTCTGTTGAAGTACGGATTGGTAAATTACATTCGTCAATCGAACGCAAAGCAGGAAAGAGTCTGCGACGGACGTTTTCTCCACCTATGCAAGTACTCGACGTCTGACTCCAATACATGTTCTCACCTGTGTTTTTTTGCCGCAGGATGCTTTCCCATGGGGATTCATTTTCCTTACATACGCGGTACAAGAGATGGTTTGGGGCGAAGACCAAACACGAAGACATCTTCCGCGCATATCATGGCGAGCAATAATCATCCCATTCTCACCTTGATCACTCACAAACTCAACCTCGCATTCATAGAATCCATCAAGCTTCATAAAGAAATCAGGATCGTCGTCAACCTTTCCAGGAAGACAACAACCGAGGTAAGGATTCATGTCTGGCATCCAACCCGTCTAATTCGTAGATTAGCAGGCCGAGCGGTCTGTCCCTTCTGGCCAAAGCCCCGGGCTTCTCCCTACCACTTCCGGAATATCCCCGGGCTGTCCTCGGTGAGTCAGGATGATCATAAAGTGCCGTTTTTGAGGTTGATACTCCCAAGATTCCGAATTCTGGTGATAGGAAAGGTATATGGCTTTCTCCAATCTCAGGCCAGTGTTGACGACGTGCGTTTAATAGACTGGCGTCGGCAAGTCATCGCTGATCGGCAGCGCATTTAGAGTGGGAAAAGAGGTGGGCTAAACACGGCGCTTCAACACACACAACTACTCATACTAGTACTGTCAATAGATCGTTGCGCACAATAAGCCAGGCGACGCCAGCATCGACGACAAGTTCATCTCACCTCAAAACGACAGGTTTGTTCTCCACGATAGCAAAGGTTTCGAACCAGGGGACCAAGACAACCTCAAAATAGTCCGAGATTTCGTCGGCCCCGATCTAGCGGCGCGCGCAACTGGAAGAAGCTAACGAGATGGTTTTGTTGGGGGGTAGGATTAATATTCATTCTCAGACCGTCGTTGAACTGATCCATGTGTAGGGTGGTTGAATAACTGGACGATGCGTTTACACGCTTGTCACACATCGATGGGCCTTCGCTCGAGCTAATGGTGTCCGCACGCTCCCAAATATTCAGATATTCTTCAGCCCAATCGAATAGAGCAAGCGCTGTTGCCTGACCTCGCGGGTGCGCTAGGCAAAGCTAGAGAGCTTTCTAAATGCACAGCATGCACCGAATCAGCGGCTTCTCCAAGGAGATTGATAGAGATAGATTGCCTGGTAGACTCGGTGCGTTCTGTTCTTGTGTCTTTAGACGGCAACAACTCAGACGGTATGCTTCGCTCGATATCAGTGTCCACCATCCAGACTCTATCGGCATGAACTACGTTATTGACTTATACCCTCGGAGGAACGCATCTACAAGCAGAGGGGCACCCAAGTTTGCAGGGGATCACCCAGAATGATAGTGTTGGTACGCATCTAACACGTTATTTGTCTATTCACTGTCTAAATGATTCATCAAGTTCGGGATATTGCTCAGCGCCCATAATACAGGCTGGCCTACAAGGAGGTCGTACGAGAACAAAAGTTCATGTGAAGTATATTGTGACTTCCCGTAGGATAGAATATGATTTCACGCTTTTGAAGGTGTGCTGTATGTCGGGTGTCATCGACTAGGGTTCGCGTTGAGATAAATGGCGTCCTTGTGTTTGTTATGCCTTCTCACAAGCAGCGATGGCTTCCTGTCAAAGATGTCGGTTCGAGGACTTAAGGTCGTTGAGATGGCGTCGTGGAGATAAGGAATTTTGTGAAAGCCATACACGTTGAGTTGGCGGACAAATGAAGGGAAGTTCTTGTGTTTGAATCAGGGGCCGTATCTTGGGACTTCACTTGCGAAACACAAAGAGCCAACATGTCAAAACGTTCAAATCATAGCCTTGTTCAAAGTACATGCGCCGCGCGCTTAAACTCCAGAGCAATTGTTTTACAAGTCAGACTGCGTACGAAGGACCTCTATATGTTAGCAATAGTGCACGAGAATCATATATCCTAAAAGCCATATGGCTCCAGCCGTCTGATGCACTTCGGCTGTGGTCTCCTCCATTCCCCATTGTTTGGGTCTGGCCATAACGAAGCATTAGCCCATCGAGCTTCAGGTGGTGCGCCGGGAGTCGGGAAAAACCCTATGGGCCAAGTAGGCAAGTAGCACATCTCCTGCACGACGAGGTCAGTCGTTGTCATTTCGCAAACAACTAACTCGACTTTGTTACCTCGAAACCGCAAGCCGGTCGACACTTCACCCACACGCTCCAATCCAACCAGGAGAGCAGCTGTGTCACATCCTCCTTCCATTCGCTCACGAGAGTGCGTATGTGATCAGCTTCAGGGCGTAGTTCTGTAGGATAAAGGGGATCGACTCCAAGAATCATTCCAGAAGCCCACATCTTCGTGACGACGCGGCATATTTCATGCGTAGTTTCCCGGACCGTCTGCAGAAGCAAGCGTTCGGAGGGCATCAGTGTCGTTCCACGATACACTATGGACGCCGTGTGCGACGTAGCACATTCCCGAAAAACTGGGACAGCCCACGAATTTGTCGCGTTGGTAGCGACGGAGTCATTGGGAGGTAAAGCTGCAAACACAGTGTAGGGAAGAAGCACGGTTCGCAGTTGTCTCTGAATTTGTTGCGAGTGGTGAAAGATTGACCCATCGTCCAACGTCAGGTTCAAAAGGTGGTGCATAAACTCGAGGCGGCTGGCATATCGATCAACAACCACCCGCAAGACCGTTTTCCAGTCAATACCGCTGGTTGTCACGGATGATCGTGCTAACGCTTGAGCTAGCCTGTCTCGGACACGTTCTATATCCTCCGATGAGATTCCTGCTACTCGATGATCCCAGCGCTCCACGCCTACACGGCGCAGCACCAAGGAAGGAACAAGAGCGGTATCGTAGAAAGAGACGAGCCCAGAAAAATCAAGCATAATTCGAGTTTCTCCTGGATAATGATCGTGCCATGAAGAAGAATGCATTAATTCAAAAGCGTAATGCACTTATGTCCGAGAATAAATCAGACCTACGTCAAAACATACACATGGTCGGTCGCTCACTAGTATTGGGGTCCTCAGGCATATCTGTATGTCCTGCCTTGAGCCGAGTGCTTTCGAGATTCGAGAACGAAACGGCCTCCATGTGAGAAGTGAAGTTGCAGATCATGATCTCACTGTAACTATTGTTAATAAAAAATCCCCAAGGAACTACATGAGTTCGCACAAATTCATTTGCATCCTATAATTTGCAAATCAGCATCGGCATTGACGCATCTTAACATAACGAACCTCACAAAGCCATTCACCCCATATCTATCACCCCATTTACACAGATCCTTTATGCGCTGCTCTTCATTTCCCACCCACTCGGGTTTCATTTCCGACCATGCCACGAGATCTTGGGTGTCCATGGTGCCCTCAAGGAGTTTCGCAGCGCTGCTTCCGTCAAAATAGAGCACTTTCATCGGTCGAGTGACTGTAAGGGTGAGGTGCCAGCATCCTTTCTCGATTGATCCTCGGCAGAAAAGCATGGAGTGGTCTGGCTCTACAGCCACCCAATCCAAAGCAGTCGGTAAATGGGGACCAGCGGCTCCATGGTAGAGAAGAGTGCCCACGGGGATGATTCCTGGGACTATCGTATGACCTGCAGGACATAAATGATAAATCATGGCTCATCTGCGCGGTGCTCAGTATTTCTAAACATACCAATACGATGACGTGTATTTGGCCAGGCTTGAAGCAGAGAATTGACCGTTTCGAACACTAGATGTCCTGTCGCATTCGCCGCAGGTCCGTCATCAAGGTCCCACTGTCCAAGATCGGTTTCGAGCCCCAGGTAGAAGGATAGAGGCGGATAGCTCGACAGAGGTATCTGTGCAGTCAGAACCCGTTCAAAGGCAAGAAAAAGCCAAATGGCTCTCCTTGTAGACAGCATTCCGACAAAGGGCCAAGGACCTCGTAACCTTAGTTATATACTGGGCGCTGCATCTTCCGTAAAGGCACCATCCGGGTTTGATTTCCTTCAACTTGAAACTGATCGGTAAATTTGGTAGCGGTTGAGGTGGTGTGCAGTCTTCAAAGTTCATTCTTCTATGATTCAGGATTGTCTTCCAGCAGGCGTCAGATTTTCAACGATAGGAATAATGATGGAAAATGAATGCAATATTACTTCCCGAATTTCGCTGTGCGCAGCAGGTACTTAGCTACCGCTGTCAGACTAAGCCTTGAAGGAAGTAATGACCGGTCACCGGGTTCGGAGTTGCAAAATTATTATGCGGTCATCGAATGATGATTGTCCGGGTTAGCCTAAGCCGGCTGAGTGTACTTAGGTAAATTTTTGATGGCGCTCCAAGCGTGCTACGTATATTTCGGATGAGACCACTACATAGATAGCGAATCCAACTTGGTCAGGGCCTCGAGTTGCATTGTAGTTCCGTGACCATTATCTCGTCTTGCTGGCTACTGGTCCCTTGTCGTATTGATGGGCTGATTCAAGTCTCATATCTAGAACCCGAGACATAGTAGTTGCTCACACTGATTTGGCTCAAACGTGTTCTCGGAACAGCAATACATAGTATAGGTAAGAATAAGCGGGTCACGATCCATCTATCCCGTCATACCAATTCAAGATATGATGTCTTTCTACTATCACCGCAAGTAGACGCTGTGGCTTCTGTTTCATCGACACTAACACAACTACCAGCTTGGATAGGTCGGGCGGGATGCGCCGTTACTTCATCATCTGCACGATTAAAATGTTCTCCTTTGAGTCTCTCGTCTTGTGACGAGGGAAGGTACCGCTCCGAGAGGTAGACGCTGTGTCTGACATTGGATCTGGAAGAAACGGTACTATCTCTGTTGGCCTGCAGGTAGTATCGCGAGTTCAGGAGTGCGATGAACGAGTTGACATATACTTAACACCATATCATGGATCAGCACGATCCTCTGATAGTGTTTTGATCTTACATTTAGCCAATAAACATTCAAAACTGAGAAAGATGTAGTTCTTCGGCATCAATGCGCACTGTAGGTGACTCTCAGAGACGCGAGGGACAGCACAGGAACTGGAACCTCACTGTAATGATGGCTGTCACCGAACACACACTGCACGAAATATGAGTTAAGAGACGGAACAGGTTGTAAGGAGAATCACCTCGTAAGACAGCCAGTTTCGATGATTAAAGCCATGAGTTTGTGTATAGAAGAATCGGTGCTAAGACGCTGTCTTGGCTTATCAGATTCCAGAAGCGAACGGCTCGGCCCTTACATAGAGAACCCTGTACGTGAGGTAGCAAGGAGATAGCATAGTAATGATGCATTAAGAACATCACCACAACTAATCATGGTCAAGGCCATGTATGTCGCCCATTCGACTCTAATCAAGTCAGAGAACAGGTGACACTGAAATCTACTCGCAATCAACACTTCGTGGAGTAAGAGAGTCCACTGTTCTACTCACAGCGCCCAAAGAAGGGCTATCACCGGGTTAACATTCAAAGTAAAAATGACGAGCCAACAGAAGCAATTTCGAACTCTTACGGATGGATACACCTGAATGGCATGATTCACGATTGAGAAATATTTCAGGGCGATGAACTCACTTGAACTTAAGACCGCGAATATGCCCTAATATGTAGTGCAACATCATCAAATTCCGAAATGAAGACGTGAACGTCTATAAAAAACCCACCGCTGTAATCGGGAGAACTCTTGATCGGCCCTTGCTGACTAGGTCCATAAATTGTGTATCCACTCCATAGATAAGAGAACAAATACCTGTCCATATACGATGGGCATATAGGCTATAAAATCAGGAAGTATTACATTGTATGTGATACTGCACATCATACTTACAGTTGTACCCCATGGATGATGGGGACCTGTGGGGTGCGTACTTGAGGCGGATCAAAGTTCAGGAAACACGACCTACGTCAAATATTATCTGAAGCTGCGCGAGTTTATCGATATGATGACAGAAGCTACATGAAAAACTCACTTTGAAACTCCATACAATTTCTGTGAGTGCACCAATGTTGGCGAAGTGGGTCACTAAATAATAGTAGATGCAATGAACGATGAAGATCAGGTGAAAAGCATCAAGTATCCTGTAAAAGTTCATGGTGTGGCATGAATGTCACGCGTTCGACAAGTCAAACTCGAAGGAAGACTTACCACAATAAGAGGACCTGTTGATATAGCGTGAAATACAGAGCTGGAAAGAAGGCAGCATGGACGCACGACTAGCTTAAAGAATGTTCTGCCTGTGTCCCTATGCGTCTGAAAGTAGATGAAAGCTTGAACGTTGGTTAAACCAAAAAGACTGATAAGACACACAGGTGGTGTCAGTTTTGTACGAAAAGCAAGCAGATAGTTCGAACTCCACTCACATAGCTGCAATGATGGCTCCAATAAAAAGTGCTCCATACGTGCTCCCGAGTTCAACTTGTGTGACGAGGCCTTGCGTTGAGGAAGACACCATGATTATGGATTGCCAGAACCAATTTCGCTGGCAACACAGTATGTAAATATCACTTGGGGAATAACTCGGGAGCTCACCATGCAGATGGCAAAACTTCCCATAGAATTGGCACCCGTGACGCAGCAGTATCTGAAAAATGACACATCAGAGCTTCTAGCATCACGACAAGCGGGACGAGATAAGATTCTAAGGTGCATAAGTTCAAGTTCAGGCAAGTGTTCCTCGTGTGATGATAGTCATACCGGAGAACTTACCACTGTATCGGATCACTGGTCACGAAATGTCATGCCCTTGGTGCGACCCTGCAACTTCAAGCTCCTTGTACCCACATGAAACTTGAGGCCAGACTTCAGACCAGTCAGTGGGTGTGTAGGGAACCTTAATCCTCACCATGTGAATGGCAGTGCCGCGGCCACTCCGAGACATCTGATAAGTGCTGTAAGTCACCTCACTGTGCAGAATGACCACATTAATGTGTACAACTTTTTGTTGCGCTATCATGATACATCAATTCTACAGCTACTGGTGGCAGGTGCTGGAAGCTTGAGGACAAAGAGATGTGCTGGGTGGTGCAGGTAAACAAGAGAGGTATGCATGGAGGAGCGACAAGAGATTACAATTGCTATGTCGTGATCCGTGGAGTTCTGGAGTCCGACTCGGAGTCTGCTTCTAGCCACGAAAGAAGAATTTCGGCAACACCCGGGAAGTTCTTCCTTCAGTGTCCCGCCTCGGTCACCTGCAGATTTGCACCCAATGCAATTACTTGTACAACATTCGATGTACACACCATCTCCCCGCCACGGCTGACATCCCTCCGGATACGGACACTTTTATGTTGGCGGTGCCGGAAGGTATTTCATACGGTGAGTGTCACAACGTGTTTGTCGTGGAGCATGGTCATAATATGATAATTCCCTACTTTTACATGCACCAATTCGTATCATACTCAATAGAATCACATCTCAAAGGCTGATGCCTATGGACGACCGCAGCGGGGCAGAGCTCGGAGTGCTGGTCGCAAACAAGTGATCAGCGATGATGATTGCCTGACGCCGAGTGATGATGAGTAGATATTACACCATCCTTTGTCTTTTTTTTTTTTTTCGTTTGGTTGTTTCCTTCATTTATATGACAGCATCCTTTCTTGGAGTATTATTTGTATTGGTACACAATACATGATCGACGGTACGCGTCCATAGGTCTTGAATCCAACTTCGACATTCTCCAAGTCGAACTTTAGTCCAATACTGACCCTTTTAAAAGTCCTGTGCAACAGCCCGAGGCAGGGTGCGGCAATTCTGAGATTTGGTGGCTGTGCACTACCGCACCGCACCTGCCACCAATTTGCATCCTTCTTACCTGCAGCATTGTCCATGGTGTGCATTGTTCTCAGCAATTCGTGCACCTCTGCAGTCTTTCCTGGCACTTGGTCTTCACCGCCAGATGGAATCAACCTTACTACCCGCCAGAAGACCACAACGCTGCGGGCTGCCTGAAGGACACGGCTACCAACTTGAAGAACGGCCAAGAACTCACCATGAACATCATCAGCGAAGCATTCGTCGAGAATGTACATGCGACTGCTGTAGACGCTCCTCCGGAGTTCGACGAGTGGGCTCTCAGTGGTCTGACCAAGGACAAATGTGTACGTGTGCGCCCTCATCATACAGTATATGGACTCACAACCATGCGTTCAGGTGCCAAATAAGAGCCTCGCACGTCAAGGAAAGCACTTTTAGTATGGAATGCGAGGTATGTTCATTTCAGGCCGAGCCCGCTCGTTCGCTGACATCGTCGCCTCACATATAAATTGATAGATATCACGCACCCAGTCATAGGCGAGCACAACAGCATGCTCATCCTCGCGTACGTCAAGTACTTCCATGTACCTTCCTTGGCCGTGGCCTTGGTTTGGGCTTTCGTACAATATGCACGGTATATTAGTACTAGGACGCTGCCGCGCCCACTGCCGCATCCGTGCCGCAACACGCCCAACACGTCCTCTAAATTCAGCCTCTCGAAGGCATGTCCGAGAGGCGCATAGTTGATGAGTTGGACGAGTAATACTGCTAGGTCAATTATCTTGTGTGTGATTAGAGTAGCTGTCGGAAATGATTAATGAGCGTTGGATGTTTGTTTCGGTGTGGTGCGGCAGTGATGCGGCGAAATACCTGAGCCTATGCGGGGCCGGAAGTTCAGTTGCCGTTTATTCTTCCTTCAGTATGCTCCCATCATGTCTCCAATGAGTATCGCAACGTGTTTGTTATGGAGTATGGACAAAAAACTGAGATAATTCCCTACTTTTACATGCTCCAGTTTGTATTGTATTCAACAGAATCGCATCTCAAAGGCTGCCTTCTCAACTTCTAGAATACGACAGCCTCGGATGAGACGGAACACTGGCAGGGGACCTTGCAATAATTATTACCCTATGAAGACGCTGCAGATCTGTATATCCAAAATTTCGCACGAAGACAATCACTTGGCCGGGAACGAAATCTAGCCGTCGTTAATAGAGCCATTCTCCAGCGTTCAAAAAGTCAAAATGCGAAGGTGACGGTGATGACCCTCATACTACAGTGAGAAGAAAGAGAAAAGGTCAGTGAAAAACACAAAATGAAGTTAGGAGACTCACCTTTAGAAGGAAAATACTATCTTCACTGATCATGGTGTCAGTGAATGTCGGTTCTCCGGGGGAGCGAGGAGGAGGAAGTGTGCGCGTGGTAATGGAGTAAGGAAGGCTCGTACGGACCCTCTCAACGAACATCTCGTCCTCTACGACTGTCGTGTCGTTTACAAGACGCACGTTTTCCTTCTCAAAGCCCAATGCTGCGGCTCGCTTCAGCGCAAGTTGGTTGAAATCCCAGATTTGTAAGGTCTGCGAGTGTCGACCTGCAGTGGCTTTGGGTGATGTCACGAGTGAAATGAATCTGCTTCCAAACACATATCCGGTCCAGACATGAGAGTGAGGTGGGGACTTCAAAAAGCGGGTACCTGTGGGACCCCACTCGTTCCAGTTGATAACACGTCGACGAGTCTGTGGAGTAAGGGCCATGACAGAAGATAACAATATGTTTGCTGGTACGAATAGGTCATATGAGACATTTTTCTTCTTCTCTTCAACCCAAGTGGTAATGAGGAAGAGTCGTTGTCCACGTGCTATGGAGAAGGGAACATGTGCCTCTGGGTTATGCTTCCACTCGGGCGATGGGTCAGAGCGAATTACGATCTTCATGGGACTAACCACAAAGTCAAAAGATGGGAATTCAAAAACGCAAACATAATCGGTGAGGGCGACCTTGTTGATGGAAGGTTTTGATATGTCCAGAACAAAAAGTCGAGGTTCCGTGACTCCAGTCTCGTGCATCACCGTTCCCACTAACAGAAGTTGAGGCGTGAGGAAGGCAAAGGTGCCAATCTCGAGACTGGAGGATCTCTAAAATAGATATCAGGATAGTAACAGGCAACACGGATTCAACTTTAACTTGACTTACCAGTATGACCAGACCTGTTCGCCAGTTCCACACCATCAGCTCTGATATATTGTCCTTGACAATGATTAAAATACCGAGCAGCTTTTCGCATGCTTGGATGCTGAGATCCATTTCCAGTTTGTCAGATGATGATCGCATATACAGATGATGATCAATGACTTCGACCGCAGATGAATGTCTATGTCCAGTGGTGAGGGATCGTGGGTGTATCTGAATCCGTATATAAGACTTTGTCTTATTGTGGGCCGGACTGTAGGCTTGTTTCAGAATCAGAGAACATGCGCCAGAAAAGAAACATACATCAGGATAGGCTTCTCAACGAGCACCAGGAGATCTTGAGAGGGATCCATTGTGAAGTCCTTGGTGTCACTAAGTAAGGGTATCCTCCATGAACTGGCTGGAATGTTGCGGTACTGCGAAGGGAGTCGATACAGGCACATAGTACTAGCGCCCGGCACACTAAACTGTGCATACACGCCTGCGCACAATTCCCAAGCCATATTGTCACTCTGGGGCAGTGTTAAGTCTTGTGACTCTGCCCATTGCAATGCCTCCCAGGCGGCATTGCGCTCCTTGAGCAATGCAAGTTTTGATGCGGCAGAGAGTCGTGTTCGTGCACCATCCTCCATGCCGCATACAGCTAACTCAATGGTATATTGGACAGAAGGACTTTCGTCCACCACCGAGCAGAGAAATTTGCATACCTAACAGTAGGTGTGAGTACTGAGGTAGATACAGTCTCAGAAAACCCTACGAGTTTTAGCCTTAATAAAGCTCTCCAATCTAGGTTTGACAAAATTCGACGGATGACCTCGCTCGGCAGTAAAATCAACGAGTTCCGGTGCCGGCTTGAACGTCTAGTGGGACGACGCATTTGAGTTGGTCACACAGTGATGATAATAATTCGATGATGCGGCGCGAGGTCGCCTTGATGTGGTGACTCTATGGCCAGGCAATCGAATGTGACAATGTTTTACATATAAACCGTCTCGAAGAGCGCTCGGCATGGCTACATAATGATAATATGTTAATGCAGGTCTTTAGAATGTCATCAAGTGCCTTAACCTTCCTTCTTCCTGCTTCCTGCTTCTGTCACTGCCAGCGCATGATTTCCACATGACACCCCCAGATTTCGCAGGAAGCCTTCCTGCGTATCAAACTAGGGATACATCGAAGTTGGTGTGTTGGTTTGTGTGAGACTCAGATGACGGTCAGCATCATAGCATGCCAGGGTGGCCAGGATGAAAGTTGGTAGCACTGGAGAATAGAAAGAATGGTGATCGTAATAGCTCCATAGACGCAAGGTTGCGTCCCGCTTCCCGCACATCTTTTTTGCCAAGATTATGCATGCGGACTGGTGCGTAGCAAGGTACTGATATGTGCATATGGCACATATCGAGCTGACTGCAAGACTTTTGAACCGTAGGTCAACCAACCATATTGAACCACAACGGGTTCTCAGTTTCGAATCCTCAGATGGACAGAAGGTTGAAGGAAGCCATCAAAATCGGGTGAAGTCTGCGGCAGCATGCACAACTGGAAGAGGTGAACAACATGACTTTGTTGGGGGGGGGGATTAATTTTCGTTCTCAAATCATTGTGGGTGTAGAGAGCCTTAATCCTCACTGTGTAATTGGCAGTGCTGCCACTCCGATACATCTGATAGGTGCTGTAACTCTCACGATGCAGAATGACCACATTGATGTGTACAACTTTGTGTTGCGCTCGGATACATCAATTCTACGGCTACTGGTGGCAGGTGCTGGAAGATTAAGGGCGGAGAAATGTGCTGGGTGGTGCAGGTAGACAAGAGAGATATACATGCAGGATCCAGCGTCTCAGGAGACAAGAGATTGCAATTGCTACAGTGTCGTGTTCCGTGGAGTCCGAGAGTCTGCTTCTTGATCAGGATTCACAACTGAAGAATTTCGGCAACACCCGGGAAGTTCAGGAACCATTTATTCTTCCTCCCATGTTTCCATGCAATACTGCCAATACAGCGATCTGATGCCACCACTAGATCAAGTCCCACCTCGGTCACCTGCAGATTTGCACCCAATGCAATCATTTATATAACATTCGATGCACACACCATCTCCCCGCCATGGCTGATATCTCCTCGGATATGGACACTTTAATGTTAGCGGTACTGGAAGGTATTTCATACAGTGAGTGTCACAACGTGTTTGTCGTGGAGCATGGACATAATTCCCTAATTTTATATGCACCAATTCATACTATACTCAATAGAATCGCATCTCAAAGGCTGACGCCTATGGACGACCGCAGCGGGGCAGGGCCAGGTGAAATTGACGCGGTCGTGACGCGCCTGTGACGCGGCACTGACGCGGCATATGCGACGTGGCACTGTAACAAATTCCTACGTACAGATCATGTTTACACAACTTCATATCGCATTCCAAACACTTTGAATCGTCGTTGATGATCAACATATGAGTGTCTGCCTGCGTACAGGCTCTATAGTGCTGTATTCACCTCTCACCAAATTTACAGTGCTTGTCCTCTGCGTTCATACTACTAGTATGCATCTTGCGCGTCAGTCCTATATTGTTGCATTACCTCTAATTCGTTCATTTATGTTGGTTTTCAGATGCAGTGTCAAATGTTGTCTCACTGCGTCAAGCTTTGACATCACCCTGCCAAGTTTGATCCACTCTCTATACCCTGCACCACCACGTCAAGCCCCAACCATGGCATGTCAGAAGCCTCGTTTAGGCTGCGTCAAGCACTACTCACACCACGACAAGTTCTCCAAAATATCTTCGCAGTCTCTGTACTAATATCAACATCCACACTCTATGCCGCATCAAGGCCTACTACAGTGCCGCGTCAAACATAGCACATACCGCGTCAGTTGCCATGTCACATGCGCGTCAAACAAGTTGTGCCGCGTCGGTTGCCGTGTCAAACCTCCTCCATGCCGCGTCAGTGCCGCGTCACAGGCGCGTCACGCCGCGTCAAACCTCGTCACTGCCGCATCACCCGCGCGTCACGCCACGTCACTGCCACGTCAAACTTCATTCATGCCGCGTCAGACCTCACCACCTCAACTGTCACACTGTCCGTATAACTTAGGTATATTTTACTTTACATCTGTCATAATAATTGATATTCCAACAGTGTTCCCTTTCATCCTGACAGAATTAGATGTCGTACACTGTAATTGTCCATAGGCAATAATAAATTTATTTTACTACGGATCGAAGCTCGAAACGAAGAATGGAACGATAGCATGCTGTTGAACAGTGTCTGACCGCACTAGAAGCAAGGATGTTCGAGGATTCCGAAGAAGCAGGACCTGCAGGCGACCAGCAGTGGGGTTTGGATGGTGGCCAACTTCACAGGGGATAGAATGTGTATCTCGGAATTCCTAATGAAGCGTCAGTGCTGCGTCACATGCGCATCACGCCGCGTCACGACCGCGGCAGGACTGCGTCAAAATAGCTACGCCCGACCATGGGTGGACGAGAATGGCTGCAGACCGAGAGAGGACAAGAGTAGCTCCAGACCCCCATGGTAAAGCATGGCGGTTAACTCCTACAGCGTCTGTCTGGGTGACAATGGAAGACTTTTCGGGCACATTGGAAGCAATCAGCGCAATCATCCCACGATTGCCTGTCCCGCCAGCCTTTCAAGTAGTCCAGGAGTTCAAGAGCTTACCAGATTTCTTGATGTTCCCGGCATTCCTGGCGCTAAGGCCCCAGGATCATTCTACCTCTACATCCCTGCAAGATTGTCCAGATATCGAGGTCATCCATACTATGACTGCGTTCACGATTTTCGCAAATGAATCACGAGATCAAAGTCGATTATCTTCTGACGCCCTGAAGTATGCATGTCAAAACTGGGTCTTCCATCTCTCGCGAGCTCCGGGTCCAACGGACCACAGGCTCAACTGTGTATTCAAGCTCTTCTGGAATCGCTGCCTCCTCTCCTGGCTTGAAAGGCAATGGTGTTTGAAGGGTTTACGGTCCTGCGTCCTTATGTTATCCGAAGGGCAGAGACTCGCAGAGGTGTGTTTTCAATGACTTTCGTGTATTCGGCACCTGACCTACGCACAAAGGAACGCCTCATCGAAGCTACAGAGTCATCTCAGTCCCAGGCCTGAAACTGTCGATTTTATGTACCCAATGCCACGCTGTCTTGTTATCTTGCTCTGTTCATGTCGCTTGTGTATTTTCAAAATTTGTAGTGTTAAAATATTGAACATTGATCGAAGATTGTTAATACTTTGATGTCGATCGGGTTCCCCTTGTTATCTCGCATCGATGTTTTTCTTTCACATTGCCTATATGTATTTACAGAATTTCGAATGTCAAATATTGGATGTTGGCGCGAAATTCAATGACATGAAAGCTTGAAAAAGTTTACGAAACTCTCGATTTTGTCAACGTCTATCCAGTTAGCTGCAAACTCCCCATCTTGGTCATACATCGTAGTAAAACTTGAACGTTGGTTAAATCAAAAAGACTGATAAGAAAGATACACAGATGGCGTCAGTTTCGTCCGAAAAGCAAGCGGATAGTTCGAACTTCACTCACATCATGATCGCTGCAATAATGGCCCCAATGAAAGTGCTCCATACGTGCTCTCGAGCTCAACTTGTGTGATGAGGCCTTGCGTTGAGGAAGACACCATGATTATGGAATTATGGATTGCCCGAACCAATTTCGCTGGCAACACAGTATGTAAATATCACTCGGGGAATAACTCGGCAGCTCACAATACAGATGGCAAAACTTCCCATAGAATTGGCACTCGCGACGCGGCAGTATCTGAAAAATGACACATCAGAGCTTCTAGCACCACGACAAACGGGACGGGATAAGATTCTAAGGTGAATAAGTTCAAGTTCAGGCAAGTGTTCCTCGTGTGATGATAGTCATACAGGAGAACTTACCACTGTATCGGATCACTGGTCAGTGGTCACGAAATGTCATGCCCTTGGTGCGACCTTGCAACTTCAAGCTCCTTGCACCACATGAAACTCAAGGACAGACTTCAAACAAGTCAGTGGGTGTGTAGAAAGCCTTAATCCTCACTGTGTAAATGACAGTGCTGCCACTCCGAGATATCTGATAAGTGCTGTAAGTCACCTCACTGTGCAGAACGACCACATTAATGTACAACTTTCTGTTGCGCTATCATGATAAGGACTGATACATCAATCCTACGGCTACTGGTGGCAGGTGCTGGAAGCTTGAAGGCGAAGGGCTGTGCTTGGTGGTACAGGCAGACAAGAGAAGTATACAGCGTCTCAGGAGACAAGAGATTGCAATTGTCGTGGAGTCCGAGGACCGAGTCTGCTTCTCAGTATATTGAGAAGAATTATTTCGGCAACACCCGGGAAGTTCGTTGAACTTGCCGTTTATTCTTCCTTCGGTATGCTCCATGTCTCTACTTACTTACCCTAGAAGAGGGTACAGGAACTTGGACTATAGCTATGTCTTCATCTCGACGAGTCACATCCTGGAATCCTGATCTTTATTGACGGTTTCGATGCTGTGACGATATTGTATCAACCGATCATTGTTTCTGAATCAATCTAATGGAAGGCAAGAGAAGTTGATACGTGGAACTACTAATAGGCGAAGATCACGATGGCAGTCGGATGGGATAAACTTGAAGTCTACTGCCACACCTCGAATGGTAGGTTCGCCTTATTACCTGTTTAACATCTGCACCTAGTATCTGCACACACTTGCGTCGCTGATACTTGGTATGTCGGACTTGTGTATCGTGTCGATTGAAGAGTTGCTCAGGCTGTTGCGTGTCGACAACTAGTACATCCTCCCCTTCAGTGCGCTGTACCTCCATGGCCCCCTCGAAAAATGCTTCAAAAAACACGCACAATGGATTGTTTGCTCTACGCGCATGTTAGATCATGCATGGCATGCTGGTCATGATCCACATAGTCCTTGTTATTTTTCATGTCTGCCAATCAAAAGACTATGCAACTTTCTCTTTCGCATCAACAAACAGTGATTTCTGGTCTGCGATACTTAGTGCTTCACTGCAAGCGTTTTATACTGTACGTGTCCACGATATCCGCTGGTATCCCAACAATACACTGATGATATGACTTGATCCAGATATACACTGGTGTTCTGCTCTTCCTTACCCAACGGCTTGCGATTTCGAGAACGCTCGTACGCCGTATGAAATTGACAGCTGTTCATGACATCTCTGGCGCATGGGCGGGCCTTGGCTCTGCACTCACTAGCGTCTGGCGAAAAAACCGACACATCCGCCTCGCGGTGGACAACCCCTGCTGTGGCAATCTACCTTGCGAGCACAACCGTGTTGCATGTCAGCTCTTCCACTCCTACAATTCCAATCCTTGAAGTCATTCACCACTATAGTTAACGCCTCGATGCCCACAACACTAGGATGGCCAGATAATTCATCGTACGGCAATTTCACAAACCTGGGACCCGTTGCTGCATCCCTACCAGTCATCAATCATTTGAATGTACCGGGGTCTGCAGGATTATCAAGCACGACATTCTACGATACCCCTACACTCTCCGACACCCTTCCACCCTACAACAACCTTCCAACGAACTCTGTGATAGAAATTGCGGTTGTGAATGCGACAACAGTAACCTCGAGTTGGCGATTGATTCCAAATGTGACATACTCTGTGAATACCAGCACAGCAATCTTTCTGTTTGGGCGAGATTCTTTTGTGCTTAATAAGAGAATTCCGAGTCTTTGTTGGTAGTTGTGGTTGCGGTGATATTTTATCATGCTGAAAATCTCTGCAGGGCCAGACCAGATACACATAATTCCATGGACGGAATATGAAGATTCTGATGGTGACTCGGGGGACTCAAGAGGTAAGCGTTTACTAGTTCGCGCTCACTATAGAAGCTGAGTAGCAATTTGACTCTAGCTCGATGGTATCTATATTATGGCATCCACAATATTGGGGATCGACCCTACAGTACAAGATGAGGTCGCCGTAAACATGACTTGGGGTACATTTGCTTAGTTGTAATACAGTTATGTTAACAATATGTTATGCAGCTATCCCCGACATTGTCACTCCATACGTCATCCAGGTCTATTTCGTATATTGCTCGTTGTCGGTGATCACTATAGATGAGAAGATCGGTGCACAAATCTACAGTCCACCGAGTTCCACGTCCACTGTATCGCAGCCATACATGCAATGGGAAATGTACTCAGACTATCAACTTAAATTCGGGCAGTCGAATACTAGTAGTTGGAAAACACAAGTGCGTTATACGGCGCTCATTTTGAAACTTCAATGACATACGGTCAATTTTAGATCAGCAAGGCTTTGGCTACGAACTACAGCAGCGAGATGGTGTTTGAAGGTACCCGCTCACAAATCATCGAACCCTCTATTGTGGACGAGTAGGCCAAAAGTTTTCCTTGAGTGCACTGCATGTCTCACGTACGACTTGAACTCTAGGTATATCATGTCATTGGTAGGTTTGAATCTCGCCGCGGAATATACACAATTCCGAGCCCACGGTGCTCTTCCGATTTTGAATTTCACTTTGGGACCAAATGAACTAGAATTTGCGGTTCCGAGAACAGCTGCACAACTCATCTGGCTAGGTAAGGGATACGTTCAAGTGTTGTATCATTCTTTCTCATTCATTGATGCGTGCTTAGCGGGACAATTGGGCGCAGCCAATGGAGGAATTGACCCTGGCAATGGGTTGGCTTATGCCGACATAGACGTCCCCAAATATATCCTACAACTCAATGTAAGTGAACTGCACAAACGCTGTTTTCAAATGATCGATGGAGCATTGTAGATCAACCTTCTTCCGGTGAGTTCGTGGTTGTATACATGCGATAACCATTTATCGAAAATTGTTCTAGTTGGCTTTCGCGGCGGCTGCATCAGTGATCATGTTGGGACTGGCTCTACATATGACCCGAGCATTCGATACATCGCACGACAGACAGGCCCGGGCTGCTATCCCAAATATAGGTGTACAGCAACTCTTGTGGTTGGGTCATCGTTCAACCTCTGTCAATGAAGTCCTGGAAGATGTGCAACATCCGACAGAGGCCAATCTGCGTCGAGCAGGCATGATAGATGTTTGTTTTTCGCATATAATACCCGACGAAGGAGAGGTAGAGAGTTCAACTGCCATCGATAGTCTCTCTTGTAATGTCGGCCACCGTCGTGATGATAAGGAATGATTTGGATTTGAGAATAGAGGAATGGAAGGCTGTTTCTTTTCTATACTGTCTTTCCGTGGTTCATACTGCTCTGGTGCGGCGGTCCGCATCATGGTTGTTTTGTTTTTGGTATCATTTGTCAATTTAGATGCGGAGTATTTCTCTTAATAACGACCACTACATTGTGACAGAAATAGGTGCGTCACAGATATCATTATCATGCGGATGGCGCTGGCTTGCTTCTTTATTGATGCACACAAAACTGGCAAAGATGCATGGCACGCCATCTCCCTGTCATGGCTGGCATCCCCTCGGGGACGGGCGTTTTAATGTTAGTAGTGTTGGAAGGTATTTTCTATGGTAAGTATCGCAATGTGTTTATCATGGAGTATGGCCAACACTGAGACAATTCCCTACTTTTAGATGCTCCAGTTCGTATTGTACTCAATGGAATCCCATCTCAAAGGCTGCCTTCTCGACTTCTAGAGGCCGACAGCCTCGGATGAGACAGAACAGGGGACCTTGAGCGTTTAGAAGGTTAGAACGCGAAGACGACGGTAGTCACACTACAGTATTAAAAACACGGTCAGTAAAGAACATGTAATGAAGTTTAAAGACTCACGTCTACGAGCACAATGGTGTCTTCATCAAGCATGGCGTTTGTAAATGTCGGTTCTCCAGGGGAGCGAGGAGGAGGAAGTGTGCGTGTGGTAATGGTGTAAGGAAGGCTCGTCCGGACCCTCCTAGCGAACACCTTGTCCTTTATGACTGTTGTGTCGTTTACAAGACGCATATCTTCCTTCTCAAAGCCCAATGCTGCGGCTCGCTTGATCGCAAGTTGGTTGAAATCCCAGATTTGTAAGGTCTGCGAGGATCGGCCTGCAGTGTCTGTTACGAATGAAACAAATTTGCTTCCAAACACGTTTCCGGTCCAGACATGAGGGTGAGGTGGGGACTTCAGAAAGCGGGTACCTGTGGGACCCCACTCGTTCCAGTTGATAACATGTCGACGAGTCTGTGGAGGAAGGGCCATGACAGAAGATAATAATACGTTTTCTGGTACGAACAGGTCATACGAGACGGTCTCCTGCTTCTCTTCAACCCAAGTGGTGATAAGGAAAAGTCGTTGTCCATGTGCTATTGAGAAGGGAACGTGCGCCTCTGAGTTAGGTTTGCACCCAGGCGATGGGTCAGAGCGAATTAAAATCGTCACAGGACTGACAACAAAGTCAAAAGATGGGAATCCAAAGACACAAACACAATCGTTGGTGAGGGCAACCTTTTTGGTGGAAGGTTTTGATATGTCCAGAACGAAAAGTCGAGGCTCCGTGACTCCAGTCTCGTCCATCACCGTTCCCACTAACAGAAGGTGAGGTGTGAGGAAGGCGAAAGTAGTAATGTCGCGACTGGAAGATCTCTAGAATAGATATCAATATAGTAACAGGTAACACGGATTCAACTTTAACTTGACTCACCAGTGTTAATTCACCAGTTTGCCAGTTCCATACCATGAGCTCTGATATATTATCCTCGACTATGAATAAAATGGCGAGGATCTTGCTACACGTTTGGATACTAAGTTCCATCTCGAGTTTAGCAGATTGCATATACAGGCGATAATCAATGACTTTGACCGCAGATGGATGCGCATGTCCAGTGCTGAGGGATCGTGGATGTATCCGAATCTGCATATATGACTTTGTATTATTGTGGGCTGGACTGTAGGCTTGTTTCAGAATCAGAGAACATGCACCAGGAAAGAAACGTACATCAGGATGGGCTTCTCAACAAGCACCAGAAGATCTTGGGCAGGATCCATTGTAAAGTCCTCGGTGTTGCTAAGTAAGGGTATCCTCCATGAACTGGCTGGAATGTTGCGGTATTGTGAAGGGAGTTGATACAAACGCATGCTGCCCAACAGATTAGACTGGGCAAGTACACCCCCGTATGATTGCCATTCAATGTCATCTTGAAGTAGAGGTAGGTCTCGCGACTCTACCCATTGTAATGTTTCCCAGTGTTCATTGCGCTCCTTGAGCAACGCGAGTCGTGACGCGGCTGAGACTAGGCTTCGTCTCTTACCATCTTCCAGGCCAGACACGGCCAACTCAATGGCATACTGGGCAGGAGGACTTTCGTCCACCATCGAGCAGAGAAATTTGCATACCTGATAGTAGGTGTGAGTACTAAGGTAGATACAGCCTCGCAGAACCCTACGAGTCTCAATGTTAATAAAGTTCTCCAATCTAGATTTGACAAAGTTTGACGGATGACCTCGCTCGGCAGTAAAGTCAATGAGTCCCGGCGCTGGCTTGGACGTCTAATATTGCGACGACGAGACATTTGAGTTGTTCACACAGTGATGATGATAAGTAATTCAAAGATGTGGCGCGAGGTCGCCTTCAAGTTGGTGTGGTGACTCTATGGCCAATCGAATGTGACAGTGTTTTACATCTAAACTCTCGAAGGCTTTAGATAAGCGCTCACTAAATATACACAGGTCGTAGTCATCAACTTTGAAGTGCCTTCTTAAAGTTTAATCCGTCTTCCAGCGCATGATTTCCACTTCACAATGCTCAAATCTCTCAACGCGTACTCATGTTTCGTTTCAACGTTATATTTTTACAGAGCAGCCGTGAACAAGATCGACTTACAGTTCTACATCTTCGCCTTCGTGTTTCTTTAATCGTGTATGATTTCATCCAACATCTCGACGAGTACCTTGCCTTCTAACACAAACGAAGGTTATCAACTGCCTGTATTCCTCTCTCCTCGATGCATAAAATCATAACATGCATTCCCCGGTTCAACGCCCAAGATACCTTGCACGCCCTTTCTGTCCAGCTCGCACAATTCCCTGACACTCCCTACCTTGTTCATCACATATTTAACATTCTTCGCTGTCACTCCTGGTAGACATCGGAGCAGCTCCTCTGCAGCAGCGTTGATGCCTGCGCCTGCTTCTGTGTCTTCCTCGGCGCCGATTGCAATCGCGCGGTTAGGGTCAGGCTCGAAGGCGTTGGCTTTGAGGTCGTTGAATATATCTGCTGTACCATAGGGGGACGATGACCAAATGATTCGAACACGAGGGAAGTGGAGCATGAGGAGAACAAGTTTGGACTGAATAGAGGGAGGAGCGCGATCAGAATCTGTTGGACCTGTTGATTTCTTCGCGGGATATTTGCTTGTGGGCTTGGCATACGACTTTGCTGATTCCGCTACGGTCTGAAAGAGAGGTGAGACACTAGATCTTTGGAGATCTGTCGTGTAAGATGTACCTCAAGTGAGAACGATTTGTTCTCCTCAAACTCGATGAGTAATATGGGCTGCTTATAGTGCACCGACATCAGCTCGCATTGTGTGTACCTGCAACTCGTCAACGATAAAGAAGCACAAATCCGAGAGACTTACAATCGACCGCTATTGAAGCTCGCAACTAGATCAGGTATGCTCTTCCTCTCGACGCACATATCTGGCGTGAGGATGTAATCCCCGACAGTCAGCGTCGCCGGAATAACGAGCAGGCCAGATGCGTGAAGAAGCGAAGGTAGTGTCGAACGGAATTCACGCATGTCGACGATCACCTGCGATGGCACAGTACTCAGCTCCTTCCTTCCGCCTGCGAGACGGGTGCTGATCGTTTTGATAACTGCATCGCTTTTCCCAGCGTGTTTGTCCTCGAAGATCGGCAGGAGCATAGACTAGACATGATAATGAATGACTCGCACCACGCGTGAGATAGTGAAACCAAACGACGTACTCCGCGTTCCTTGATCAACTTCTCGAAAGAATCCTTCTCGCGCCTCAGTCCAGCAAGGTACTTGTGCTCCTCGCAACAGAGTTGGTACACCATGAAATATACACGGACGCCCATACCAGGGTTAGAGTTTCTGTACACCTATTAAGTTGCCGCATCAAACAGGGTGTCAACATCTCTCAGATAAAAGACTAACCTCGATGCGCCTCACGAAATCAAGGTTGGGTTCAAACATCACAATAAATCTTGGCTGCAGTTCCGTGAGAATCTGGTCGTCCGTGTCATCAGTATATGCTCGCACAACAACCGTCTGCGAGGGCGCAAGCAAGCCGTAGTGCGTGTCAAAGTCTATTTCTGCTTCGCTTGAGAGAAGCGTTTCAAGGAGAAGAGCGTCCGCATCGGAGGAGACAAGGAGGTCTGAAGGTTGACTTGCAAGGCTGAATCCAATCTTAGTGAGGAATGCACAATTACAAGCATCCTGACGCACAAGGCTGCGATATCATCTCCATCGTCTCTCGACTCCACTTTTGGATCGACAACCGCTGGTTTACTTGGTGCAACAGTCATCGGTGCACCACCACGCACCCTTCTCCGATTCGCACTTCGCTCTTGTCTAGTCTTATCTTTCCTCTTCAAAGCTTCACTAATCTCGCCCTCAGGTTGCGATGATGACTGTGGCTGCAGGGCAGAGAACCGAGGTGGTTGTTGGTACCTTGGTTGTTTTTGTCTGGCGTTCTGGCCTTTCCAATACAGGTATGTCCGTAATTTGCGCTCCATCATGGATCGTCCGCGAGAGCCTTTCGGAGCAGTACCGTCCATCTCGCCAAGGAACTCACTCACAAGGGTAGAAGAACGTGGAGACGAGGTCATGACAAGTACCGTATTGGTCCCGCGAGTTGGCGGACCTGACGCGTATTAAGCAAGAAATTGTTTTTCGGTCAATGGGACTCACGGGTCGACACTGCCTCCTGTCTCATCAACTCTTCCTCGATTTCTTGAAGTACATCTGCAAGGAGATCCCACTTTGGAAGCTCTTCGAGCACTGGAGACATGTTATCCGGAACCCATGGTTTCTTCTCTTCCTTTTTCTTCCCGTTATCTCTACTATTGCTTCCTGTCAACCCATGGGCTTCATCAAGTGCAGCCCATGCATCTTCATCGTCAACGTCAATCACTTGGCTCTCAGAAACCGAAGATGTAGGTTTTGGAGCAGTAAGGACATAACACCGTCGTTTTGCGGTGCTAAAAATAATATTAGCCGCATCAGTGAGCATCCAAGGGGACTGGTGTAGTTTAGCTGCACCAGTTACGGTTGTGGTATTCGAGGCTACGAGAGTTTCAAGGTATGCGTGAAAAGCGAGCGCGTCATAGGACAACAGGTACCTTGATGGAGAGCCCAGATCAGTAGCGGTATAAAATGCACAGCATAACACATGAAATATAGTAGGTAGTAGAGACAAAATGTACAATTAAAAGAGTAGAAAACATACGTTAATAGACGTCTGAGCGTCGCGAGGTCACCCACGAGTTGCTTCGTCCGTGGACCGACCTTGTGCCATACGGGGTCTAATTGCCTGCGGACCACTGCATCAAAGGAACGGAAGTATGCGGACTCTACATTAAGATCATCAAGTTCAAGCTGTGGGATGAATGAATGAGGATTCGTTCAGGGGCCAATAAGGCAGCTCAAAGATTCTTACTGTTTTATTAGATCTCTTGAGCTCGGAAAGTGTGATGGTCATGCATTGGACTATCGCATGGTGAATTGCCTCCATAGGCTCTGTGAGACGCTGATACAATTCGATGACATCTGCTTTACGCGTTTCGAGCGTGTTCTTGACGTCTTCGTGAAATCTGAAGCGAAAAACGGATGAGAAAGACGGAAACAAGAGCACTGGAAGGCAAAGAATACGAACATCAGTTAGGAAGGAGGTCACCCACCGTGGATATATATGAACGCGTCTTAATTGAAGCTCCTTCATGATGTTCTTCAGCGGAGACATGCCACTGGTGATACGTTCAGGCTGGTCCGAGAATGCTTTGAGAAAGCCAGCCTTATTCTTTTCTCGGTATAGCCGGACAATGAATGCTTCAAGGGAGAGAGCAGTGACCCTAGGTGGTACATCGATTCATCACCGAACACAACGCAGAAGAACTGTCACGCACTTTTCGGCATGTAAAACAATTAAACCAGTTATGAGCTCTGTTGGGATGTCGGATTGTAGCATGTCAACGATAAGAATGCGGGAGGTGACAGAAATGAGGCCGCCATTCTTGTAGAGGTCCTGTCTGCAAGCGTTGTGTTAATATGCTGCAGAAGAATGATGCGAATAGTTACGAATCATTCTCAAAGTGATGGTTTTTACCATATGCATGAACGACTTACCTATCCCGCTTTCCCATCTCATAACCCACAATCCGCAATCCAGGCCGCCTACACCCCATGATACCCAGTTCATCCCCAATGGCAGTCTCCTCTTCCGGTGAAGCGTTCAAAAGCAAAATAAGGCTTTGCTTTGAGTCGTATATTTGCATGAGCGTGCATATGGTACGACGAAGTCCAAGTCCACGGGCAAGGATGAGCAAGTCTGAAGTTGCAGGGTCGTGAATCTCCTCAAGTATTGATTTGTGGAACGGCAGGAGTATCGGCATTATGGCAATAGAATTGAATTCAAACTATTTGCGTACAGTAGGCTAGATGTGATCTGAAGCTAGCAGTTACTAGCCAGGACTCGGATAAGGGACATCCACGTACTTTAAATTTACTGTTCAATTTGCTACTCACGTGATGGATCAACGCGTTCTCTGCTCGGGCTCAGACTGCACACGGCAAATGTCGGAGCACTCGAGTCATTAATTATCTCCTCGATTTGCTCTTGACCGACTCGTCCGTCTGCGTCAGTTTTGAACCCTTTCACTGTGTCATGTTTATCATTCAAGTAAATCGACAAATATCCGCTCACTATTAGCCGGTAGCCCCTACTACACTGGGTTTCAACGGCATAGGTCAATACACCTTCGCATTAACGCGCGTACCGAGCGTGTTCGACAGCGGAAAGAGTTTGGATGGTATATTTTCAAAGTACGTCGTTATTTCTCACACCTAGTAATATTGCTCAACTTACAACCGTTGATAGTCTCGAGAAGAAAATACAAAGATGGCACCTCTAGCTTCCTAGCCGCTTTCGTTGCTTTGTGGTGCGTCTTTTTTTGTATATCTGGACGTATGAATCTAAAGAGAGACACCCAGTATACCTCTAAATGGAAAACTTGGACAAAAGTATAGATCCTTCTTCATGTTCAATATACGAGGGACGACGCGCATACATTTCCACTCCATTAGCAATGCAGACGTATTCATATATCATCAAAGCTGGGATGGCTGATGCATATGCTCAGTACAAGGGTAGCACGAACCATGTCGCCAATCCCTGGACCACCGTGACTCTCCCAAACTCAGCATGACGCCATGCCTCTATAATGATAGTTATGACGCTCAAACTTTTCCCGCCTGTCTTCCACCTTCTGGGATGTGCTTGTGACAATTCTGAATCGTACGTTTTTACTCGTTTCGCTTGTATAACCCGTTCTGAAAGGCGCTGTGCTTGCCATAGACACCATGTCTGAATACATAAAACTAGCCTGGCATGTGCCAATGGTACACCTGTTAAAATAAAAGGCACGTCACAAATCATTGAGAGTTACAATTACCTCGTGTCGCGAGCCTGCTCGACAGCACTCTGCTAGGTACGTTGTCGTCTTAGGATATCAGATTCATCCCCGCACAGACCTGTGTCATTTTCAGAACTTGTGTGTATCTCATCTCACTTGCTGAATATCCCTCTGCGTGTTAATCTGCATCAAATGATTTAAGTCTGTCACTTGACGGTGGACGCAAGCTGTATATCTCTACAGCGGTTTTATTTGAAGCCTGAAGTGTCAAGCACAAGCCGAAACATCGTGTATCACAATCATGTCGGCCGCCAAGATCGATATCTCTGCACCATACGAGCACGAACGGATAGTTGCACTTAGTTACTAGTCGGATACTAAGGTGGAGCCTAATAGACCCACTCGCAGTCTTAATCTTTCTTTCATAACCAAACTGAACGAGCGGAACATCATTGTTGCTTATCACCATAGCCTTTTCAAGTTCCAACAGAGATGACTACATTCTGAGTCAATGGGCTTCGGTAAGTGATGATTGTTTTGTTGATGAAAATTCACTCGTCCTCCATCCGTCACCGTCTCGTGTAGTACCATTTAGTAAGTGAAGCAAATAAACTACCTGCACATGTGGTGATAACATCATCCTTCCAGTGTCACAGTGAGCGTATTGAATGCGTGAGATGCATTTCATGTCGATCAAGGAGTGATGGTGTTTCAAGATTGTACGATATTCCGTTATCGGTCAACAGTGTCCCCCGATGGCATCGGTGGCCTTACAGTAAACTGGTATGTGTCAAATTAATGCATGACATCGGATCCGAGCAAAAGCTGATTCAAGGTAAGCATCACAGTAACGACTGAGGTCTGTGTATTCAACTGCACCTTATAGCCAGTGATGTCGTACTAGTCTATATTAACCAACTCCTACGTTTACTTATAAGCAGGTCATACAGATGTCATTCGCATATGTCCGCCACAAACAACATCCCTGTGTCCGTGCCTGACCGGCGGATACTGCACTCGATGTCTTCCACACCGCAAGAGAGTGGGTCACTGACTAATCACTCTTCGCTCTTCACCCTCATCATCATCAACACTGCTCAGCTTACGAACCCATTTTATTGGAAAGGAAGGCAGATCGAATTTGCAGATCAATGGATGCCGAAAAAGCGGCGCAACGAGCGGTCTGCACCGTTTTCGGTCAAGATCGTTCGTAAGTCCTATTACAATCCATCTAACTTACAAGATAACGATGGTTTATATGGCTGGCGGACCATCATCACCAAATCGCTCAGTCGCCCTTTTGTACTCTTCGTCCACGAGCCGATAGTTCAGCTCCTCGGTATTTACATGGCGTATCTATACGGGTTACTGTATCGCAAGTCATCTATTCTTCGACAGACGTGAACTCACGTAGCCTCTCAGTCTTTTTGACGACGATACCACCGATCTTTCAGGGTGTATACCAGGAGTCGCCGGGAATCGCCGGCCTTCATTACATTTCGCTTGGCATAGGATTGGTTGGGGCGTGCCAAAACGACGAACATGGTTTACATTCATCTCAAGAATAAAAACGGCGGAGTTGCAACGCCGGAATTCAGATTGCGTTCGTTGTATTATTCTAGTGTTACCTTTCTTGAGTGCTCACTCGATTTACCGTCAGCTGGTATGGTTCCTGGATCTCTGCTACATCCAATAGGGTGCTTGATCGTAGGCTGGACCTCTGAAGTCCATACCCATTGGATAGCTGTAGATATTGTTGGTTTTATTCTCCTATCATTATTTCTCTACTGATGGTTTCGAGAGGGTATGGCACTTGTGGGCGCAGGTATCATTCTGAGTTTCCAGTGTATTCAGACCTACATCCTTGAATGCTTTCAGCTTCATGCCGCTTCCGGTACGTATAATCTGGTTCCCATGTAACTTATCTCAAATGTTTCACACTCAGCAATTGCTGCTGTCGCCCTTTTGAGGTCACTGGCAGGCTTTGGATTTCCCTTGTTTGCTCCAGCAATGTATGACGCACTCGGGTTCGGGAAGGGCAATACTATTCTGGCAGTTGCGGCAATCGTCTTAGGCTGTCCTGCGTATGTCTTCCTCCCTTATCCTTCTGTCGTCACCCTCGGTAGTAATACCTGCAGGCCCTGGATATTCTGGTATTACGGGGAGCGGATACGGAACAGCAGTCGACATGCGCATTGATAACTCTAGATGAATTGAGGAACAACCGAAATGGCGCATGACGCACGAGTTATGAACCGTGCGGGCAGTAGTTGTGCACTGTACATTACACGTTCGCCAGGTTTCTAGATTGATAATAGACTCATGTAGGAGATCAGAACAGGCCATAAACACACCAGAATACTATTTACAACTGAACCTCCACATGATTAGGTGCTACATGCACATATGTACGATAACTCCAAAATATAGGCGTCCTGAATTGTTCACTTCTAACTAATAAGCTCACCACCAGCGAATCTCTGTCCATAGTAGGGGTCCAAAAATTGCAATTGCCGTCCATAACTACACAAAAATGTCAGTCGGAATAACTAAAGATCAAGTAGTAGAACTTACAACTCTACAGCTCAGCCAGAATAGTCGAGGGTAATCTAGTATTGAAGGGATTTGCATGACATGCATGTCCGAGTTTTTTTCGTCAGTGTGCACTTCACCATTCCCGGTCATATTGGGAGTGTCATTCACATGCGACTTGCTATTTGCGCGAGGTGCACGCATGCGTCGAGGGTGTGCAAAGAGCGACCATATAGAATACAATGCCACATAGAAGAAGTGATACGCAAGGAGTGAGGTTGAAGGTGAAATTCTAGGTCGGTGGTCAACACAGAAAACATGGCAATCGTGATTGGGAAATCACTCACCCACTCAGCAATGATACCGGACCACGGACGGATTCCCCTCCCCTTTCAAAATACTTGAAGCATCCGTCTTGGAAGACAGTCAAACACTCGCCATCAGCTCCAAACACGTCATAAAGGGCGACGCTCATAATATTGATAGTCGCAGCCAGCCCTTTGCGTTCCCACCACCATTTGTCGAGAATGCCCTTCATCTGGCTCCAGTCAAGTAGGTCGTTTATTTTATCGAGGTGCTGGGAAAGTATGTATACGTCGGACAGTGCAACGGTCATACCACCGCCTGTGAGTGGATGGCGCATGTTCCAGGCGTCCCCGAGAAGGATAACACCACGTTTGTGCGTCTGAGGGGCAGGCGGTAGGAATGAATTGGGCATGCGGCGAACACGATCAGCAGAAAGAGCAGCACGGATCGGCTCATGTAGTTGATTAGGGAGGGAAGGCATTACTTCGGTGATGATATGTTTCTGGGGGGTCTTGAGCACATGCAAACTATGAGCGGCAAGAAGCGAACCTTTAAGTCGGATGGCAGTGGACCTTTGACATCTACGAGTATGCGGGTATCGTGTTCCGATATTTGGTATAGCAAAACGGGTCCGTGGCCACGTACGAGCGCGACAGTCCCGTGCTGGGACATCGGCAACCGTGCATCCTTGAGTATCGCACCACAGAAATGCGACTTCGTACTTGAAGGACGTGCAGATGGACCTTGTACGGTACTACGGAAGTTCGAGAAGCACCCATCTGCAATAATTGTTAGGTCTGCACGAAAAACCTCCTTCTCCTTGCAGCCAGAACGCGTAGCTTTTACACCGACGACTCTTCCTTCCTCTTCCACAAGTTCGTTTACGGTTGCTTCGATGACATCCACGCCTTTTGCGCGCTTTGCGTGTTCCCTCAGTCCCTGCACGAATAGTCCATGATGGAAACTCCGTCCTTCTCGTCCATCAGGGTATGGAATATGAACAATGCGACCATCTTGAACGACCGCGTATCCGTGTACTGGAATCGCGTCTATACCTTCTAATGCACCCTGTAAGCCAAGCTTGTCGAGGAAGGCGACACCGGCAGGTTGGAGCAGCTCGCCGACTATACGGTCAGGTTCGGCAAGGCTCCGCTCGAGGAGTGCAATACGACGTTGCGGAGCTGAAGACTGCGACAGTGCGTGAGCAAGAGCAGAGCCAGCGATGCCAGCGCCGACAATAAGTACATCGTACTGTAAGGACATTCAATAACACGGGTAGTAAAGATTAGTTTGCAAAAATAAGTAGCAAGCCCTCAAACGCCGCCTCCGCTGCATCACACATATTGGATTTGACACTCCGACTCGTATGATTTTTACCAGATATTCCTACCTGGCGGTCTTATGGGCTTTCGTGGTCGCTTGCCAACTATTACCCCGACTTATAAAAATTACTTCCACTTCATTAGCAAGTCTAAACCTCAGATTCCCCGCTAAACCTCTGCGACAAACATCAATGTCTACGTTCAACTTGTCAACATACCTGAAGTCCCGGAAAGCGGAATTTCTAGCTGATAATGGGGAAGGATGGACAGTAGTAATGGGAAATGAAGCGGGTGGTATGCTCAACCGTATTTCGCTCGGTCTTAGTCCTTACTGTTGTCTTGCACCAAATAGACCTCGATTCTCTCGCTAGTGCACTCGGATATGCCTGGTTGCGCTCCAACAAGAGCGGAAAAGCGATCGCATATATAACTACACCTAGGGAGGATTTTGGCCTTAGAGCAGAGAATTTGCACGCCCTTGGTCTCGCTGGCATCGACCACCCTTTTGAAGAACTTTATTGCTCTGGTGATCCCATTCCAGCACAAGTGTCCCAGTTTGCACTTGTGGATCATAATGTCCTTGACACCAGATACGCATCTCCGACAGCCAGGGTTGTTGCAGTGATAGATCATCACGAAGATGAAGGACAATACATGGATACTAGTACGACTGATCCCAGGATAGTCGAACCGGCTGGAAGTTGCTCGTCTCTTGTTACAAGATTGTATCAATCGTCTTCCAACCTTTCCATACTCCCAGAAATATCCACACTCTTGCTAAGTGCTATTTTAATTGATACTCACGGCCTGAAAGAGGGAGGAAAAGCTCTGGATGTTGACAGGGAGGCAGCTGCGTTTTTAATTCCCAATTCCCTTCTGGCACACAAGGAAGAAATATCCGCATCATCAGATATCCAAACAATCATCCACCTCCCTTCCGTCCAGTCTCTGTCCACAACGTTAAGAGAGGAGAAACTCTCTGTATCCCATCTCAGCACGCGGGACTTACTGCGGAGGGACTACAAAGAGTACTCATTCAGCAGGCCCGCATCCGAGGATGCGACCCAATCTTTCAATACGATGAGAGTGGGTCTTGCCACTGTTCCGCGTCGCCTCTCCGCATTCTTTACATCGTCAAGTTATCCTATAAAAGAAATTCAAGATTGGTTTGACAAAAGAGACCTTAGCGTTCTCGGCATCCTCACTACTTTTCGGAGCACGAAAGGCAAGGTGCGGGAGCAACTTTGGATAGTCAAAGCAGATGAAGGCATCGCAGAGAAACTTTTGCAAGGTCTCGAATCAAGCGAAGAGCTTAAACTGAGAAGGCTTGATTTCCCAAAGTTCTTGGGCAACGCCAACACGGCTGATGAATCTGAGGACGATGATGTTGAAGAAGTAACGGCCGATGAAGCGCGATTCGGGGATTCGTTTGTTGCGAGGGCGTACGAGCAGGGTAACGCGAAGGCGACAAGGAAGCAGACTGCCCCCATTCTCCGGAGACTTATGGAAGGGCTATGAACTCACGAGGTGATTGTTTGACACAGTTTGAAACACTCTTATACCTGATATATCCGATGCATATGTATAAAGACACGCAATGAAGCCATGCAAAGTTAGCGATCACTGTCGAATTGTCCTTGCGTTTCTCCATAAGCAATTAGAATCTTTGCCCCCTCGTTCATGACATGGTTGCAGGTCCAACTAACGCGTTCAAGCGTGGTAAACTCTTGGAGCCCTTCCTTCAAACAGAATCCTTATCAAAACTGTGGTTTGTGCAGGCTAGGGCTCACAATCCGCAGTCCACTCTCCACCGTCCACAATATCCACATTTTCAGTCACTTCTATGGCCAGTGGAAAGCGTGTCTGTTTGTCACCCAGGTAAACAACAAGCACTTCATATTCCGTATTGTCAGTGGTTCTCTTCGTTCTACCTCTTACCATCTTTCGAACTGTTCGCACCTCACATCATGAATAACGACATCCCTGCACTCGATTGTCCAACAGTCGTCAATGATTTGGCTGATTGTCTTGGCTCTCTAAGCCGCTTTCTGGACGGCATCAACGACCTTATGAAATTCAGTTCCTTAGGAGACCACGAATTGCAGCACTACGGTCGAAAGGTCTTGCCCTCACAATTCAATCATCTTTTACAGTCAACTGACGATTATTTTCCCATGCAGATCATCGCTCTGACTGAAGTATAATTTGAAATTTCGCAAACTGTTCCAATACTGATGCTCTCGGTATTTAAGGGTGCACGTATGACATTGAGACGCGAGGGAGTGGCCCTGTACCTCTTCGTTCTTTGTTCAGAGGAACTTTTGCCGTACAAGTCGGCGTACTTCAGGTTTCTTCTTTGGATCAGACGCCGCAGGCCCGCGTTTCCCGCTGACATTGGGGGTAAACACCAGTCGTTATTTCGTTGGATTTCCTTATTCACCGTTCGTACAGATCGAATTACTTCTCTCTTGTCTGTTCTAAAGAGCAATTTCACTATACGGTTCGGGGGAGTTGACACTCGTGCCCAACTGGGCATCGAGGAGTTACTAGTGCCAAATGACGCACCACCCGCTTGGGAAACCGCCATCCAGACTGCAGCGCATGCTGCTATTGCCTTGTCGCCACGGAAATCATATGCGGCGTCGGACGTTATGTTACGTACGTGAAGCTGCTGCGATAAGTATTCAGGAGACCTAGATTGACCATTATTTTTTAGCACCGGATGCTTTGGCGAAAAAAAAGCGGAGAATCCAGGAGCTCGCACGTTATGTGAAGTCACCGGCTGCGAATATGCCCCCACCAGTTTCTCGGGAGTACCTGCCGAGCAAGAACTGGGAGGCTCCTCAGCTTCGAAGGCCATTCGTTCGAACCAAAGCCATACGCTGCGAGGTTGTCCCCGAGAATCAATCATCGGTCGAAGATCTAAACGATTGGGAGGCTCCTTGCCTTCCAAGGCCATTCGTTCAAACAGAAGCCATATGCTGCGAGGTTGTCTCCGAGAATCAATCATCGCTCGACGATCTGTTTAACATGGACTGATTGCTACCACGTCGTATTTCATCAAAACCAAAACATCAGTCCCCTTTCGTTACATGGCTGTTCCTCCAAGTTTGAATTTGTATTTATATATCCATCGCCCATCCCATTATCGACGGACAATCCTCTTTCCTCGGCTGCCACCACTGGTATCTGAAGTCTAGAGTCCTTTGCCCCATCCCATCTGTATGTTATGTATATTTTGTAATTAGATCTCTGTTAGAGCCGCTTTGGGATATCTTTTCATCAATATTAGTATTCACATCACTCTGATTGTTGTCCAGCTTTTCCACAGCACGTTCCAATATTTCACATCATAATCAGGCTGTATTCGTGACTCGAACCCGGCCGGTTGGGCGCCACAAATGCGCTGGGATTTTGAGTAGACACATCGAAAAATCACTCGCTCGGATTTTTCCTGAAAGTGGCATGGAAACTCTGGCATTTCTGACCCAGAAACTATGGATGATTTACTGGTGGTAAGACCTTTTGGACACTTAGATGAATGAACATTTGGTGCAGAACAACAACGGCACGGGTCAAATAAAATGCGACGGAAGGGGGCACATCAGGAGACCGCAGAGTTGTATTGGGTCAGCGGAGAGAAACAGGATTTCAGGCTCGAGGGATAGCAAGACTACCGGACACAATGCCGCAGGCTCAAAGAAGGAAGTGGGTATATTGTCATAAATGAGAATCTTGATTGATCGTATCGACTGTTGTCGATGAAACAATTAGTACGAAGAAGTTTCATGATCAGAAGCTCTCGAACGAACCAAAGTGCACGATTGGGGGATTTCTGATTTAATGAAACAATATTACTTGAAGGCGCTGAAAATCAGAATCAGCTGGCGAAGCGATGTGTTCCAGGATTGCATAAAAAAGTACATTGGGAAGTGAGGTTATATGTAGCGTGCATCATACCGGCACAGTGGGTATCGACCGATTTGATGCTAGAACTCGACGTGATCCGTCAAAGATGTTCCAACTGTTATGTAGCTGGCTTGATGTCGTATGAGTTGCACCGATCATGTGGAGCTTCATCATGCGACCACACTGCCGTTGATGGGATGCAGGCCCATGACGTGAGCTCTTTCTTCATGCTCTGATGATCAAGGAAAATCTGGTTTCCTGAATAGTTGTACTGTTCAAATATATTACTTGCCTCCATGAGACGATGATGTAAGGAGACGGAAATGAACTATACCAGCGTCTCAAGAGCATAGATAAGAACGGGCAGTGTGCCCAATCATCATGCATCATGCATGTGCATCAGCGCTGGCAACCCTGAGCTGCGAACTGCTAGTACAAAGTTAGTAGTACGTACAGAACTTACTTGAAAGATCATGCAGGAAACCTTAAATAACCCTTTTTGGGGATATAGACTAAAAACAAAGTATGTGGCTGTGCGATTCTTCCCCCAAAATTTCAAATCGGAGGTTACCGGCTAAGCCCGCTCAAGTTAGTTCAAAGGCTCTCGGAGAGTAGCGCAACTGTCTAGTGCGTATACCATCTAGCACTAGGATGATCTAATGGTACTCACTGTTGAGGACTCTCGGCCGGCCTTTTAGACTTTGCCCGCGGTGGGAGAGACAGCGCTTGCAGTCATTGCAATCCTCGACACATCAAGCAGTTTCTCATTGTAGCGCATGGTGCCTCACGTACTGACCAGGCACTATCTCTGATGAGTCTCATTGCAAGCTTTGGCTGTGTAGTCACCTTGTTTGACGAGGCTTCTTTCACCCGTCGAGAACTTCGACCAACCGGCAACTTCCTACAGGTCATCTTAAATTAATACTAATGCATCGTACTTAAGTAATTGTATCGCTCCGTTCAAGACTTGCGGGCAGGCGCATTCTAAGTACCGATATTATTCTGATATGTCTTCCTTATCTGTGCCAGACATGACGAAGTTGCAGATGGTCAAGGTGAGTAAAAGGGCGGCTTTCCTCTGATAAACTCGAGGCTAACATCACGTCCGATTTAGTACGCCAATTGTAAGTGTGGGCAGATCGTTCAAAAACTGAACGGCAGTATTGACTATTTTTTTCAGTGGGCAGTCTTGCAATCCTCGTGAGTATTAAACACATTTTTTTTCGTGTTTTTACCTCAAATCTCTTTCGACATTGCAGGTATTTGATTATTGCATCACTTTTTCCGAAGAGGTCAAGGAAATATTTGTCTGTTCGCGAATGTTGTTCTGACCACTCCCCACAGGTGCGATGGACCTGGTTCAAACCATGGGACGTAATTCGTGTCATATTCGTCATTTCTCGATATTTGCCTTTCGCAGGTGCTGGAATAACTGCATATTGCGAGTGACCCACTTCGATTCTCTTGATCTTGTGCATTGCTGATGGGCATATCTTAGACGCATTACGTGCCAGCGATCAGGTAAGCTTGGCTGGCGAATAGTTTATACGCTTAGCTAATTGTATGGGGAAAGTGTGCCGATACTGTGGAAGGATATAGTGAGTCTGCCAAACTGTTCATTTTTTAAAATTCATGCAACTTAAAAAATGTGAATTCCAGTCATCGACGTTATATGTATCGTTTCTGCGGAAGGTGCGCGTTCTGCATGCATGTTGAGAGCGCAGTTAATCTCACTTCCTTGGCAGCCTTGCTGGTTATTCGGACCTGGGCATTCTGGCAAAAGAGTAAAAGATTGCTGATCGGATTATTGCTTTATAGTGTGGTGCGTGTTTTGCAGAGCAGGAACAATAGTGTAGATTTTTATGATTGCATAGTTGTCAGTCGCCGCCGCCATTGCTGTAGACCTCGACCCTGCAGCGTTGATTCCAGGAGGTGAGTTCATTAGTGTTCACAAACGAAAGTCCTAATATGAGTATCAGGGGGGCCCTCTGCCGCAGGATGTTACTTCGAGAGCACACGCAACTCTGCAGTAGTATACATGTTCTTGGCGATGTTTGAAAGTGGTCAGTAATTATCCAAAGCTATCTATTGGCCTTCTTACCTACAATATGGCAGTCATGCTGATCCTTACTGTGTGTAAGAGGATCCGTGACTATAAAGACCTTCAGAGCGGAATTGTAGTAACCCTGTACCATGATAGCATGTTTTACATGTTGTGCATCCTCGGTGCGTGGAAATAGTTGGCTCTCGAGATATTATCGAGTAACGCGTTTAAGGAAGCCATCACACTCGCCAATGCTATCATCGGAGCTGCGCTTCCAGTACGTGTCTGGTCTATTAAATTGTGAGATTCGCTAACTTTCTGTTCTGTTCTGTTCTGCAGATCGCCTATAGCAATTTGTTTGACTCGTACGTCACCGGCTGCAGTCTGACTGCAAGTTGATCTCTGACCCACCGCACTAGGCTACAGCTCGTCGGTCATAGCGTCCTGGCATCACGAATTCTATTCCGCCTTCGGCGTAACAACGAATGTGTCCACGAACCGTCCATTTCAGTAACGACGTTAGACACTGCGAACTATTTACGACCTTCGTCAATGTCAATGGGTAGGATAGGTACTACCAGTGGAGGTCAGGGAATATAGGTGAATGCGGAACTATCGGCCTCTGTTAAAATGAGAAGCTTCCGAGTTTGCTCTTGTCTATTTATGGCGGACGTTTGGTTACATTTCGACTTCTCGAGATGCCGCATGGATTCTCAATGTGAGATTGGTCTTTGGTTTCAGTATTACTCTTCAATTTTATTTAATGTATACCCTAGTTATATGAGCAATATCATAAACTGTGCTTCTGCGCTTGGAAGATGGTAAGTTTCGCGTCAAATAGCATACTGAACTTCTCCGCATCGAATGGACGCCAAGTTGGCGTTAGCACGCCACTTCTCTCAGACTCTCAGCACCCTCAACTTATGCACCATCTCCCAGCTTCCTTGCATGTACCACTGCAGCTGACCTTGAGCATGGTGGGTTACGACAAGCAACTTCAAGAGTTGCTGGTTTATGATGTCGAGTGAGAATTCCATAGCCTATCGTCTTTTACCCTGTTAAGCTTCTGCCACAGTGTAGGGTGAGTCCTGTACGGCGGGATTGTAAGAATTGCAGTAGTATTAATGATATAGTTTTCGCACTTTTGCATCAAGGACCACATCAAATGGCTACGAAAGACAATCCGGTCGAGGAGTAGTAGAAAATGATGACCAGTCGAGGAAATGAGTGGTAATGGAATGGGTTTGAAGTAATTTGATCGTGCGTGGAGGAGACATTCGCGCTAACGTTTGACCTGAGGTTGGCTAACACAGAAGGATGGAAATCGGGTCGCTACCACATGAACCTTGCGATGGTTGAAAGACGGCAATGCATCCAGTAATTTCATAACCACTAAGCTAACCAACCCGTTCCTGCTCCGAGCTTAAGGACGTTGAGCCTGCGTGATTCAAGGCCGTGAGAGGAAGAATCCAGTCCAAAACCGCTCAGGCTCTTCGAGAATGATTTCTGCCAAGACACACGCCGCGCCCCAATTCTGCACTCCCACGCTCCCTTGGTCATTGTTGTCCAGCGGAATATCTGTGAGCTGAGCTTCCAGTGTGTAAGCTAAGGTAGGCTCTGGCGTCCAAGATCATCCAATGAGACTTCCTCAGAGTGCGATAAGTCTTGCAGGACCTCGAGCTGTGCGATTAGAGTGGTAAGCCACCGAGTGGAATATGAGCGCTCGAATGCGTCAGATCGGATAGCTTGGAGTCCGCTATCATCCGAGTCTTCATGGCGAAGGAGTAAATTTTGCTCTCCATTAGATACAGGCACCTGCACACGTTGGCGACGTGAGCCACGGACTTCTGGATGGTAAAGTGACTGTAAATAAGTCAAGGCATCGAGGAGTTGGGCGACGGAGAAACTCGCGATCTTGGCGATCGGCGGAAGATATGTGGTCGGTGGGCAGAGAACAGAAATTTAGAGGCGTTAAAATCGAGGAGGCGGGACTCCTAATGCTAGCATAAAATCATACTAGTACTGGTTGAATATTTGAGATTATGGTT
>NW_024539795.1:0-45856 GCF_016647785.1 Suillus fuscotomentosus
GTGATCGCGGGTGGTTATGTGATTCTCGGCCAATATCTACTTATGCTGGTGCTTGTAGTCCGATTAAGATGAGTTGTTTCAGATCTCTACCTTGATTCTGCAGGACCGATGTGAGTAGAGCACATGGAAAGGCAAAGTAATTCACTGACGATTTTTCGCCGATATATTCTAATTGTTTCAGGACAATCGGTCTATCTTCCCATGCCTTGGCATGGAGACAACGCACTCTAGACGATCTTTTCAGCCATCTAAAGCTCCCAGCCACAGCAAAACGTACATTCCAGTCCGTGCTTCACGTGCGCTCCGTTCTTCTTTATGATGGCAACTTCCGCAACCGCTGGGATGTTCAGGTCGAGGAATTAATGCAACTTTAGAGAGGAAACTTTACTTATGGCAATCCGGCTAACGTGACGAAAAACCGATTAATGCCTCAAGGCCATGGTTGACTCTCCGTTTCTGTATTCGGCACTATTCAAGGGTAGACCGCCTAAAACCGCCTTCAAGGACGTCATTTGAAGCACAGGCAGGTGTGAATACAACAGCTACCTGCATAAGCAAGAACACTTTGTCACTCGTGCCTTGAATTTTTTGACTGCGAACCGAATATCATTATGGCGCCTGATTTTCTCATATACCTAAAAATGGTGGACCTCAGCAATAACATTCATGCTTCACATTCCTTACCTGCTTTTCACCACTTCGTAATTTGAGGTCGGATAATCTTTATAAAACAGTTCGTGCGGTGAGGTCAAACTAGCTGTTAAAACTTACTCCTCCGAGGTGGATATCATCTCAAGCTGTCACCATGATTCCATTAGATCATCGCTGAAGAATGCCCATTAGCTTACAATATCGCGCAAAGATGCAGTTGGAGAGAGGTCCAAGATTGCCTTCATCTATTCATGATCAGGAACGTGCTGTTAAATGGCGCGAAAATCTCACCGTCCCACGACGAATGTAGAACTTCATAGGCTGTCAGATTGTGTGCCACACACAGCAGAGAAAACACTTCACCCTGCTCATAATATCGCCAAATTCAGTAGAACTCAGCTCTCCATTGCGCGGTGAATAGGTGACCAACTCGGTTTCCCGTAGCTGCTCGATACTGTCCATCACAATGCTGTCCACCTTGTCCTGCCAAGACTGGCGGTCGTCTTTTCCGATATTATAGTGCTGTGGATTCTTTTGTATTCGGCGATAGAGGAATGAGCGGAGAAGCCATTCCTGTGCTGTCTTGACGTCGGAAATAGTTCCCAGACCAATTTCAGAGTTTAGGTGCTCGGTCAAATTTGTGTGCAGACTACTCTCCAGAGGTGTGGTACCCTGAACGAGATCGCGATATTTCCTCTCGAGTTCAGTTTCACATAAAATGATAGCAACTCCTTCAGTATCTGAGTGCAGGACGAGAAACGTCAACAAAAAAGTGCAGGATGAAAAAATAGGTACCAAATTGTGGGCGACCCTATCATCACAACATCAGAACTGATAAACAGGTCGTAGATTGAGTGCGCACCGCTCGTCCCATCATCTGCATAACGTCGAGATCCGAGTACTCTTTGGATTCGCCATTCTGATATAGTTTAACGCCCTTTATGACGACCAGATGGGCAGCTGAAAATAGGATCAGTGTGGCCGAAGACTACCGACGGATAATACCTTACGCAAGTTGACTCCGACCGCTAAAGTCTTTGCGTAACATTAGTAACACTCAAATAGAGGAGAGAACAGATCCTAGTATTCACCGACGTAGCCAGAAGAACTCGTAATACTTTACGCAGATACAGGTCTTCGATGGTCTTCCTGTCGTCGATAGTGAGTCCAGCATGATGCACGCCGATTCCCAAAGCAGCCAGAGCTACAAGTGATGAGTACCAGTAACAATATTTCCTACCGTGCAGTGCTCACGAGCGAGATCTTTGTCCTGAAAAGTCTGATCAATCCTAACCATTCATGAATATCTTGTCTTGTTTAATGTCTTATCGCTCACTGCAAGGGCATGCTCCACGGGAGCAGCTGTTTCGCCTTCATGGTTTCTTCATATTCTTTAGCCAATTGCCTGGCAGTTGTGATGGTCCCTACAGAATGCCTGATAGTAGTAGATGTGACTAGTAATCGCGATGTCGTACCTTTTCTCGTCGGACAGAATACGAGGATTGGTTTGTCAACGGCGTGTTGTTGTAAAATGGCGAATAGGCGGGTATCAAGAGTATGCGCATATGCGAAGTCATTCTGACCTTTCGGCTTGACCACGCCATAAACAAACCGAGTGAGTTTACAGGGCCGATATTCGTCACCAAACTGTATTGTTCATTAGCGTGAACTATAAGACCAAACGAGCCTTGATTTGATTACCTGAAATATTTGACCGGGATGATCACTAGACGCATGATTGCTCCCAATCCAGCTTGCAACATCTTCGATGTTCGGGACTGTTGCCGATACAAGAAGGAATCTAACATCAGATCCTCTTGCCTTCATGCGAGAGACAACGACTTCTAGGGTGCTGCCGCGAGATTCGTTGAGGATGTGGACCTGACCGACCCTTAAATATTTTCTAGCGGGGCAATCTCGATAACAGACTCACCTCGTCCACAAGAAAAAGTTTGATCTGAGATAATATACGACTATGGTCATCCCTGAAATGAGGATGAGCGTATGCTACTGTCACAACAAAATGTTTTACCAATTCCTTGTGAGACTATCCCACTTCTCGGCCTGAGATATTGTAAGCAGTGTTTTCAAACCATGAGCAGACTGGAAACTTGCTGTAGTAACACTTTTGTAGACGAGGTTACACATCAGAATCGTCAAACAATACGATGGTTAGACTTACATGATTCTAGCGTTCTTGGCATCACCCCACACGCCCTTGCCAAAGACTACAGTGTCGCCCGTAAGCTCACAACCTAACTCTTAGAACGAGCGTCATATCTGAACTACAATACATTACATACTGGGTATCCCCAGACTGCCAAATTTGGCGTTCCATTCCTTGTATTTTTCCGTACAGAGGGCCTGTATCAACTTGTAAACCGGCTTCAAGTGGGTGCAAGAGTAACACAACTTTACCTTGGTTGGGGCGACATAGACGCATTTAGTGGCTTCGTTTGTGCTCGAAGGATCGGTGACCATGCGGATAATGCTCAATTCAAAAATAACAGTCTTGCCACTTCCAGTGGGCGCTACACACTAGCTAAGCCCGAAGTACGTCGAGAAGAATGACCACACCTACCGCTAATAACCTACACGCCTGTTTAGAGACATCTCAAGTGATAAGAATAACGCACCATATTCTCATTCGAGTGAAGTACCTAAAAAAAATCAAGTGTGAAGAAATTTGAATGAAGCTTCATAAATCTTACTGCATCAAAGCAGGTCGACTGAATAGCGTTGAAAACACCAAACTTGAAGATGCTGCGAAATATATCCGCTGTCCCACCAAGTTAAGGTTAGAGACTAGCAGTAGGCAACGGTGAATATTCCTACGAAGTTCGGAAACAGGGCGCAACCGCGCTGGTTGGGGTTTCTGTTGCGTATGACCACCAGGCCTATCATTACACAAGATGCCGTAACTAGACTCGAAGTTGTTTGTAATTTTATTCGAGTTTCCATAGTGAGTTTCTCCAGAGTACTGGTATGGGTGGTCTAAGATGGATCCATGTTGATTATAACAAAGGACGACGATGCACATGAAAAGACTGACGAATTCTCTGTGGAACATCATGGTGGGCCTGATTCTGGGTCTGCACAACAGTATAATTGGCAGGGCTTGGTGCGTATTCGGGAGTAACGCTTCTATAGTCTTCCCAATAAGGTTGTGCAGCACCTGAGTAATATGCATGGCTGGTTGGCGGATGACTTGCAAAGGCGCGAGCACGGTTGTGGATGCGTTCCGGTGGAGACGGAGAAGAGTCTAAAAAATATAATATCCTCGAAGAATATTTGGGCGCATATACTCACCAAATTCGTCCCCAGACCTAGCAAAATCATCGTAATAGTGTTGGTGTTGTCTAGTGTAGTACGACGTCAGCGTAAGTATCGTCGATACAAGGGAATTTATGGCGTACTGTGGCGGAAGCATCCCCGATGCCTGGTGTATCAGAGGCCACCTGCGAGATTGTTGCATTAAGCCGATAGTACTAGTGATATCAATGTTGATGGATACGATGCAAGAGAGCTACGCGTGACATGTCACGAACGCGACTGCACGTGTGGACAGAAATCAAATCTTGTCACGTCTGTCACACAACACTCTTTCTCGAATCTCGATCAACGTTGTACTTATCTCATAGACGTGTTTCTAGAACTCATTCTCTGTTCAATACCCTTTTTTCTCAATGGCTGATCGCCAACTTGCCAGCAAGATTGAGGAGTATATCGAAAAGTTAGCCGTAATGTTTCTTCTGTTACGATACGCTCATGTGGCTAATTTTGACATACAGGATCCACTATTCTGATCGCTACTCTGATGACTTTTATGAATACCGTCACGTCATCCTACCGAAACCGCTACTCAAACTTGTTCCGAAAGAGTTCTTTGACGACAAAGTAGGCACTCTTCGTCTACTATCGGAAGCGGAGTGGAGAGGGATCGGCATTACTCAGAGCCTCGGCTGGGAGCACTATGAAGTACATGGCAAGTAGTCATTTCAAATGAAGTCAAGGATGCCATTCCCTGACAAGAAGTAATTAGCCCCAGAGCCACATGTCCTCCTTTTCCGTCGTGCGAAGAACTATGGACTCCCCACGCAGCCGCAACCTGCTCCAGCTGCGAGACAAGCCAATGCGAGGAAAAAGTAGCATGCTGTTCTTGGCTCCGGCATTTCGTTCTTTCGCTTGTCTTGCATCGCTTTCTTTGCAGTTTCTTCAGTATTATCCAGTGCGTTTCCGATACATTGTATCCATTGTTTGCGGTGGCATTTCCGGGCTTATGTCCGTTATGGTGCTTCCTCTTAAACCATCAAGTAGTCTCACTTAGCACGATATTCAGGTTTATCAGTGAGGCTATGAACGTGCTTATACTGTGGTATGCGGCACTTCAGAGCTCTCTATTACCTTGTGCAATTCATCATCGATCAACTTACTAGCGGGAAACCGAAGTGACATTGAACGCCCTTTGATGACTCGGTGAACTCGGCAGTCTCGTTAATGATGGGATTCCACATCCTCCTCGTGTTTAAACACTACAAAGATTTTCAAGAACCTTTTGATCCATGTCACTAGACTGGCGTTATCGTACCTCATGGTTGACGTGCGTGCAGCTTTGAGCTCTTTTTTTCGTTGAATGATCGGCTTGATAGGTGCGCTCCAGTATCTGCTAGTTCAGTCAGTGAACATTAATATTCAGGCATCTTTCGCTTGAAGCTTCGTTTCCGGATCCGCAGATTTTGGTAGGAGGTTTAGCTATCGCTGCGTTGCTTTTTATGCTGTTGATAGCGAGTCTGTAGATAAGTCAGGGAATTTTATGCTCCTATGTTCAATGAAACAAAACACTTTCGCAGATACGGCGTAGGCGCACTGCGCTCGAATTCTGAATGTACAAATTCATAAGTCGCTTTGTGACCGTAACATGCGACTCTCGACGCAGTTTAAATGAAGTTGTCTATTACAATGCATACGCATCGACTCGAATGCTCTGGAGATATACACAGCAAGCCGTAACCAAAAAAATGGATGTTGTCAAGAGGTGTGTAAATTTGCAATATATGACATAGTACCCCGCCGCAAATAGCCCCCCGGCACAGTGGCCCAGGAGATATTTCCCTTTGTTTCTCAATGGAAGTACAAAATTGATTATACATTGCTAGCATCTCTACATAACAGGACTGCTGAGGTTTACCACTCGGCGATGCGGCTGTAACATTACAGCTGAAGCGAACATGTTGAGTACTACGAGTCTGGGGTCATCTATTTCGGGAAAACTAGACTGAAACCGAGAAAATCCCACAGCGTGTCACTGCGGTGCATAGAAACTTCTGTATGGATTGCCGCACGCTTTCAGGCTGAGCGCTGAGCTCTCGTATACCCCAACCCGTCCCGGCGTACTATCACTAATGCAATCTCTTCCCGGTCAGATGTCTACCAGCTTTCATCAAGTTACTTCATATACAGAATAAAACTTGAATGCAAGCCAACTATAAACCGTTCAGCAATTTTCTCAAAATGTATACGGCCTGCACTCTCGCACCCTGTTATCATTCGAACCTTGCTCGGTTCCGAAGAACAACCCTGAGTAAACACAGTTTGGACACCGGCATTCGTGGCACAATGGGAAGACCATCCTAAAAGGCCTGGTCCATTCTGAAATGACAATGTCAATTCGACTCGTAAATTACTTACGCGGACCCTGAGGTCTCACTAAACCTTTCCTGACTTGGCCACTACCCGCGAGACGTTCTAGTACGCCAATCTGAATTTTATTGCCAAGTATCTTTATCCTCATCCTCGCTGTATATAGTTAGTACACTAGTTTAGCTACCTAAACCTTTTATTCATAGTCCACCAGGCGCCTGTTTTACTCGGGCAAACTTTGAGTAATTTATTCAAGCGATTTTGCATGCAGGACTTTTGGTACTAATGAGATATGTTATATTGGCATATTCAAAAGACTTTAATTTAGGGGAAAATTTAGGAATGAGGGAGCCTGCATGGAAAGGTCTACTAGGAATTGGTGTATACACCAACGCGTTAGCGGTCAAACCAGGAAAGGTGGACCGCCGTAAGAGAGGGCGGCCGAAATTTAGATTTGACCAGGCCTATTAAATAATTAAATATTGTGTTCGTAAGTTGGACTGCAGTACACGTTGACAAGAGATAAGACTCGGAGGGGAAGAAATAGTAAAATAGATAACGGGTCCTGGATGGCCCGGAGGGCTGTGACGAATTATCACGGAAAGAGCATAGTAGTTAGTCTTTCTTACAAGTTACCTCATTTTAAAAGTGATGGAAAGCAGACCCGCAATCTCGAGATGATAAAAGGAACTTAATGTCTAGGCCTTAGGCCTCAGGCTTCCACGCACAACGTTGGCGATTTGGGGTCACGTGATGTCTGCCTCGAAAGGGACATTAGATATTCATTCTCCTCAGCTCACCGATCTCGTCAAGCACAAGAAGAAGGCCGCAGACAGAGAGGTATTCGCAGTGCAGTCTCTTGAGAAAGATGTGCCAGTTACTCTCCATGTTGTCGCCAAGCCGTCGCCAGCCCCTGCCAAATCAACAAAGAAGAGTACGCCCGTGTGGGTCCTCTGGGTCATCTGGTACAATACTTACAGGTATGGTATTATACGACAACACATGTGGTCCAATGCTCACCCTTCTGATTCATTCAGGCGCTTTTTCGCCGTCGTGTTCGTAGTCAATTTCATTGGAATTGGCTTTGCGATTGCTGGAAAATGGCCATACGCCGCAAGATATCCTGGTGCTCTGGTCCTTGGTAATTTGAACGTTGCAATTCTTGTGCGCAACGAGATATTCGGCCGTTGCTTGTATTTGTTCGTCAACACCTTCTTCGCTAAGGTCTGTGCCATGCATTTTTAACATTTTTAATCGGCGTTGATGTGTTTTCTATTATAGTGGACCCCTCTATGGTTCCGCCTTGCGTGTACCTCCACTTTGCAGGTCGCTTTGAACTCCACGTGGTGATTTCAGGGAACTGACGTTTCTTTGCAGCATCTCGGTGGTATCCACAGCGGATGTGCAATCTCCGGCGTAGCTTGGATAGTCCTCATGGTCGTGCATCAATTCAAGACGAAGTATATGTTTAACGACTCCATACTTGCCTTCGGGGTGATCACCTCGGTCATGCTGTTCGTCACCCTCTGTGCTGGTCTTCCGTGGGTCCGTAACACGCACCACAAGTGAGCATTCTCTTCGGTCGTTCATCGCCGCCTTTTGACGTCGGTACCCAGCGTATTCGAGCTGAATCACCGTCTCTTCGGATGGACTTCCTTGTGCATGACCTGTACGTCCAACCATAACGTAGAGAAGCTCACGACCATACTAATTTTTGAAGGGGTATACACCATCGTGACCAATGCCTATGACACTGCAGACGGAAAGTTCGACCACGTCGGAAGATACGTCGTCCAACAGCAAGCTTTCTGGTACACGGTCGGAATGTCCATCTTGTAAGTACTACTTTGCCTGACTTCTCCATTGGGTTGGTGACAGCGGTTTCAGCATTGTTCTGCCTTGGATGTGCACGCGACACGTCGACGTCGACGTCGAACTTCCCTCTCCGAAAGTCGCTGTTCTGCGCTTCGAGCGTGGTATGCAACAGGGTCTGCTTGCTCGCATCAGTCGCTCGGCTGTCAAGGAATATCACGCTTTCGGTATCATCTCGTAAGTTTTTAGTGCCGTCGTCGTGCGATACTGCTAACTCTTTGCAGCGAGGGTACCCATGCAAAGCATCACTACCTGATCTGCGGTGTGCAAGGCGATTTCACTAAGAGACTGGTCAGCGACCCGCCGAGAAAAATCTGGACTCATGAGCTGAAGGTAAACCGACCAAAGTAATTTTCCGATTAGATTGCCAATTTTTTTCAGTTCGCTGGTGTCTCCAACACATCGACCCTTTACAAGCGTGGAATTCGTATCTGCACTGGAACTGGTCTTGGTGCTGCCCTTTCTACTTGCATTCAATCTCCCTACTGGTACCTCATTTGGATCGGTGCGACAATCTGAACCTCAGGCATATGCACATCATTGACGCGTCTGCTAGGCTCCGATCAAGAGAAGACATTCGGCCCAACCATTAGTGGTCTCATTCACAGGTACATCGGTCCAGAGCGTCTCCTTCTTTGGGACTCCAAAGTCCGTGGTGGTCGTCCACCCACGATGAAGATCTTGAAGGAGGTATACGACCAGTGGCAGGCGGAGGTTGTCTTCATCACGTCCAACTATGTGGGTAACTTTGAGATCCAACATGGTTGCAAAGAGGCTGGGATTCCTGCATTCGGAACACTGTGGGACTTTGTGAGTGACCCAGACATTTCTTGCTGATGGAGCTGAGGAGAATGTGCTTTTTCAGTAATTTTTGCGTCTGGATGTATCGGACGCCAGACCTTACTCGAATCTTTCGTCCAAATAGGTACACTGTCTTTTTTTTCTAAGTCGATACACTATTCTCAATCGGATATCTTGTCTTGCTATTTTTGCGCACCTTCTTGTTTCACACAGTATTGATGGACTGAAGGAGTTGCAATCTATCATCGAGCTCACAAGTCGTATTGATATCATAGTCATGTCTGATCCAAGCACCAGTATCTTTGCGCTGTTGATACATATGTTCATGTATATAGGCCATTCTAATGTTGATGTTCGTATATTTGACATTGGCTGATGAGTGGATTCGACGGTATTCGGCCCCACTTGAAGAGGAGTAACATCAGCTCAATGCAGAATCCTCCGCCAGTGTAAGTAAGGAGGAAAGCGCTGCCAAGGGTGTGCGGGTGCACCCAGGTGTAACCGTGAGCGTCCCTAATACTCTTGTCAACATTTCATTTCAACCGAGTCATGCGTTCCAATCTTACATGTACAATGTTTGCAGCGTGTGAAATTTGTTTTGTTCTAATAGGTCATTTGCAAAGGCGTATTCCAACACCGTCGACTCTACATTCGCTAAACACATTCATCTTCGAGTGTATACATAACCGTCATCGAGGAGATGTTCCCCTTGATTCAGAATATCTAGATAGTTCGGTCAGAGTGGCCTGTACGCCCTGGTAAGGTTGCAGAATGGGTAGAATCCGTACCAAACATACTTCAATGCCTCAAAGTACGACATTCACACCTGAGGAACCTCCCGTAATGTTAGAATCGTCATATGAAGCACCGTGAAGCAGGAAATACACATTAGTACATGACAACAAAGTAAAAGAGTAACATCGACGACATCTAAAGCTTGGCGAGGGGTAGGTCTCCCCATTCCACCAAGGGCTCCGGAAGCTCTGTAACTTCAAGGGCTGATTTAAAGTCTTTAACATTTTCAACGAAAGTCACCCCTTCGGTCCGAATGTGTTGTACTTCATCATCATCTGGGTACTGCATCATCAACCCGGGGATTTTCTTCATCAACTCCTGATAATTGTCGAACCCGCTGAGTGCGTCTTGCCAGTATTTTGCAAACTGCGTCGCAAAGGGATTCTCGTCAGCCATTTCCTCTTTCCACCCTGAAGGGTCGGCGAGTGTGGTTTCAGCTCTGACCAAAGCTTCGAAGGCCTTGGTGGCTGTAGCGCTGATTCGCGGTGGCCGTGGCTTTTGGGACTGTAATTGGACGGATAGTTTAGACCTTCTAACACCCAAGGGATGAACGCGAGCGAGAAACAGTTCTAGGACGTCGTGCTTGGTAATGTCTGTCAGCAGGTCCGAATCACTGTAGCCTAGATCCTTATTAGGTGGAAATAATAGGAAACGAAAATAAATGAAACACACGTCTTAGGAAGTCCAGATACCCTGAATCGATGTGCTCCCAAAAAATTGCGCGCTCCTTCTTCAAGTCCTTGATGACTTCAGTCCACTTTTGCTGTAGGCCAGTTTTGAACTGCTCGAAATCAACAGGTTCCATATCTTCGATCTTACTCTTCATAGTGTCCAGGAATGCTTCCACTCTCTGCTCCAGGTAGGCAGGATTTCGTTCGCTTTGCACCACCAATCGCAGCCCCAGAAGCGATGCTCCAGACAGTTTCAGTTCTGAACAAAAGACAATATAACCAAGCTGTTCCTTTGTTCGGAGAGTGTCGAAAGCTGGCTCTGACATCATATGTATGAGGAGCAAGGCAGTCGTACGCAAGCGGGCATCAGTAGAACTTCCAAGTTGAAGATAATAAGTCAGAGATGAATTGGGATCGTTGGGGTTGGGTATATGCGACTTCCAGATAAAATCGGAGCCTGTCAAAGTAAAGATTAATCGCACCCTTGCTGCATGACGAGCTAAACATGCCTTCTGGCAGGATGAGCGCGCGTTGAGCGGTCTCGTCCACTGATATTGGGGAAGTGTTTAGGATGTTTTCCGCCATCTCTGATAAACCAATGGCTTCCTAAACTCATGTTTGATTACGATCACGGTTGCCAGCGAGAAAATGCGTACGTCTTTGTGCATATTGCCAGTTACTAACATCTCAATGCTCAGGCGCGCTAAAAAGTCGTCGATGTGTCTCTGCAACTCGTCCTCCGTGACGCCTGTCATAGTTGTGGTGTTGAATTAGTCCACTTCAAAAATATTGATGCTATAGCTACTCACTAGAGATCTCCTGCAGCTTGTCTGCAATAGTCCAAGTGTTATGAGTGAGCATGTATTGTGTATAATAGTCCGATAATCGGTAACCCTGATCCATGAAGAAATTTTCCCAATCGCGCTTAACCTAGTTGACCATAGTAAGCCCACTTGCATCGGGGAAACATGACACGAAGCAATAACCTTTTCTTTGGTGACTGCTAATCTGTCCTCGCGGACTTGTAGATTTCTTACAGTCTCCAAAACGCGGCGAGCAAGGACAGACAACTTTTCATTGTAACCATCTAGAGTGATCATCAGCCCAAGGTGGTGTGAACCACTGTGGAAGACAAGTCCGGCAAGTTCTGCGTCATATGCAAATTCCTGTAGCGAATCATTTACAAGATCAGCAAAAAGCCTGGATTAAAATTATCGTCAGATCAAACAGGTGGGTTGCAAAGCAGCTCACCGTGTCATAGTGTCGGCGCGTGGAGATGAGCCTGCAACCGGACTACATTGATAATTAGTCCACAGCCCCCAGAATTCTGGTGATCTAAAGTGCATACCTACGAAGTTCCAGTACGAGCGACGCCTTTGGAAGCCAGAATTGGTCATCTTTCTTGTGCCACACGGACCCCATTGGCGTCTGTTTGATAAGTTGAGGTCGTTTAGCCGGCTGTAAGCGACCAATCACGGTCAGAGTTGGAGACATCGGTATGCGTTAGTTATATATAGCATACCTCAAGGACGTCACGTTTCTCCACTTCTAAATTGGTGGGTATGAATTCGTTCGGGCCTGGTAGGTACAGCTCCACGATATCATTGGGTCCTTCAGCCTAGTTACCGGTTTGTCAACGAGTCGGATGAATACCGCAATGGAACCTGACTTGCCTGTTCAACGAATGATGGGTCCCACCGCTCTACTCTGTACCCCGTACCATACCATTTCTCGTGCTCCCAGTGTTCATTCTTTGAAATGCGCTCGAGTTCCTCTTTCTTCGCCATGAGCACTGCCCTACCCTTTGTGATACGCATCTCTTCCAATATTTCACGAACTTCTCGCTCTCCGTCCTCAGGATTCCATTCACATGGGATGACCGCCCCGCGCAGTAATAATTCAGGGGGAACGGGCTTGCCCAATCTCTCGGAAAGCGAAACTGCATAGCCCTCCGCATTCTCCTTCGTGGCAAATTGGAATCTCGTGCGCGCAATTTTGACAAGCTCCGATTGATACCACTTCGGGAATGCAGAGGACCGCAAGAGGGAAAGGTATTTGTATGTCGCAAGGGCCACCGATTGGTAGTTCTCGAAACCAAGCTTGGTCAAATGAATGGTGAATTTGAACATTTCGAAGCCTCGTGCGAGGGATTGAGGACCCGAGTTGAGTGACGTCGCCCACCCCTTGCTTTTGATGTACGAAAAAAGCGAACCAGGACCTTCGTGACCAGTAAAGTGTGAAATAAAATGTGCAGGCTTGTACCGCCAAAGCGGGGACTGCCATACTAGAGGAAATGAGATCTCAATAGCGTGGAAGGCCTTGACAGTCTGGACGGAAACTAAGGTCTAATAAGCTATATTAATAAACCATATTACCAGCAATAAGACACGAACTTACTCCCATTTCGTTCGGGCCAAATGGATGATCGGGAATTACGGGCAGTGGATCCTGCTCTCGGTTCTTGATAGGTGTAAACAAGGTCGAGACCATGTCAGCCAACGTGTCGAGCGGCTCTACAGTCGAGGTGACAAAGTATTTGCTCGTAACAGAAACAGCAACGTACCTTTCCCAACAATACAAAGTCGCATTCTGCCTGCACAATATTCTCTATTCCACCACTCAACTAACCGTCTGCGGGTCTCACGCCCGACGACACCGCCGTCTGGTTCGTTCTCGCTGCTCGTAGATATATTGGACGGGGCTGGTGATGGAATACGCGAAGGGAGCGGTGAGGACGCTAAACTCCCATTAGATGATACTGGCGATACTGGCGCACTGCTACCCGTGGCGGTATGTGTCCCATTCTTTATCCCATTCCCGTTTAGCTTACTTTCCGCCTTGAATGTTCTCCCGGCGGCACTTAACGTCTCGCGATTGCCACTGCCAAACTTGCTCCACGGATGACCTTCCTTGGTAAGATGTTTGTTCAGCTGGAAAATGCGCCATGGATCTGCCTGATGGTTCTTAGAATGCTCCGAGTCGACTGCATTCATTTCCCGCGTGGTACATGAGGGCGCAAAGAGAGGGCAGTGGAAAAACGCGGAGAAACGCGCTAATGCTCCAGGGAGCGCCGAGGTAGCGACACGGAAAAAGTAGTTGGTGTTTGCCGGTGCTGTATAGGCATTAGAATGGCCGTTGTTCTTGGAAAGGTACTGAATTCAGAGCAAGTCAGTTAAATGTCGCTGGGTGGACCATGACACACACCTCGGAGTACTCGTTTTCTTTCGGAAATTGTTCAGTACCCTATAATAAATGTTGTTCAGCCATCAGCCAGGACCTGTGACAAGAAAGACTCATACCATGAATAACAAGTGCTCGCAAAAGTGGGCAAGGCCAGGGATATCATCCTATGAAGCTTTCCGTTAGTAAGGGTTCCAATCCTCATCACTCAGAACAATGAAAGATACTAGAACTAGCATCCCTTCGTGACAATGTAGATACACCATACGATGTCTTCAATCCTCGGAGAAACGCACTCACTGGGTCTGACAGGTGACCAACTGCCACATCTAAGCTTGCGGCAGCGATATCGGCTTTTGCATCTTGAATCAACAAGGCTAAGAGACCATTGTCGAGCTTGATCAACCTGTACTCCCGTTCATCAAGTTGGGACTTCTCTATCGGTTTGGTGAAAAATGTGTAAGCAGGGACGTTCGCGTGGTTCTCAACTCTCTGCCAATCATGAGCAGCCATAGTGAGAGCGCGATGATTTTTGAATCGGAGACGATGGGTTGTTTGTAATATGGAACGAAGGTGAGCTGAATAAATACCAAGATGCGCCATCGAGAGTATCTATGGCATACTATATTACGTGGTAGCAGTAAACATTACTAATACGGAAAACAAGAGAACCATCTCAGTCCGGGTCCCGGAAGCTTTGCCGGCCACGTCAGCCAGGCTTTCAGCTTTTTGCGCTTGGTCGCAGATAACTCGTTTCCTCTGGTATGCAGCTCCCGACATAAGATGTGTTCTAGTTTCAAATTGGTCCTCAGGTACAAAGAGAAGAACTCTGCGACTTGGAATTGTCCGAGGAGAAGGGATAGGGGCAGTGAGTCTTTTTGGCTAATACCCTCTCGGTTTCATAACCTTGAGGGTACTACTGCTAATTAAAGAAACCTATGTATGCTGCCAGCGGTCAGTTCACGTGGTACGTGATTACTGGCACTCGGCGTACCCTGACTGCTAATTAAGTGACTCGTATATATCATTATCATGATACTACTGGCTAGCGATTAATTGCTCTAGAGTGAAAGCCATTGGGAGGGATGCAAAATAAACTCATCTACTATGAGTAACCAGTCATAGTAAGTCCTGCCACATCTGCCAGTGGCGCAGGGAAACACGAAATTGTATGTCGTGCGACTTCCATGGCCAGTACGTCACAGTCATTGAATATACGCTTGCCAGCTTCAAATGATGGGGAGCACAAAGCCACGTAGGCCATTCGATACACCTAAAGCTGGATTAATAACTGAACAGATCTAACAGGTCGATTAAAAACTTAAAAACAGTTATCTCGAAGCTTTTTCGTGGCACTGCGGGGGGTATAAAACCATGTCGGGTTCGACACTCCCACAAGCTTGGAAATCATAGGTCTAGGACAAGTCTAGGACCTGAATAGATCTAAGTTGATGGAAATTTCGAAACAGTTATCTTGGGCTTATCTAGATCTTGCTCACCCTTTCTTTCAGAAACGTTCAACGACACCATCTTTCTTCAAGTGAAGCCATAGATAGCATCATAATATCATAATGCCGCATGCGTGCATGTGGGGTATTCAGAAGTCAAAATATATTTTGCCGAGCACCAGAGCTCAGGCAACTGAAATGAAAAGTAAGTATATCCCTAGTGATATGCGATAGCCTGAGTTCGGCGGCACTCTCTGTAACTCCAAACCAACACAAAATTGCCATGTGGAGACGAATCCTGCTGGCTTGTAGTACCGAAATTTCGCGCGACCCGCGGGAGAAGGAAGGCGGATTGCGTGCTCTAATATCGCAATATATGAGTGTTGTATGTCAGGTGGGCCACGGGAGCTGGAATCCCTTACCCTGGGGAAGGTCTGGTGGTGTCTACAAACGAAATCGAAGACCAACGCTTGGAAATTCGGAATCGTTGTGAGGAAGTTGTAGCCAGAGGAGAGGTCGTACCAAAAGCACGGGAGTCGTTCAGTTCTTGAAGCCACGAAGCCTTTCTCTGGGAGTGCCTCGGAGCACTCGAACATGAAACATCACCGCTTGGTCGTTTCACCTTTGCTAAAGCAGGAAGTCTTAAGACTTTAAGTCCCCGTAGACAAAACCAATCAAAGGATTATGTTAGTATGCACATCGCAGAAGTGCTGGGTTCGTATTATGCAGAAGGAGAACTTGTTGCTACGCCGTAAGCTATCAAGGACAAGAGTCAGGCCGAGGATAATCTAGCATGCAAAATGAAGGTGGCCAAAGTTCAATGCTAGAGCGGCGCGGAGGTCCGAAAAAAAGCCCAGGATCATCACTGTCATGGATGGTTCAGTGACCAACGGAATGAAGTTTCGAACTCTCGGAACTCCCGCGAGGCCACGGACCCAGCCTTCTTATTCAGCCGAGAACGGACTCTGGACTATAATACGTCGCCCTCTCAACAAGACTCCAGATGGGCTCTTGCTTGCAGCCTAGAAGAACTTGCCATCAGCGGGTTAGATTGCGCTACAGAATGCTACATGAGTGCTCTGTAGCACTCTGTAGTGAATTACGTTTCCCTGATAGTACTTAGTACAGTAGTCTGTCACTTATGAAGAGTCACGTGGGATCACAGTACCATTAGCGCCGATCGCGCGGACCTATCACTAATAACGCCGAAGGGCCTATTGGCATATCTTAATCGACACCATCCACCACCTCTTTCACTATCCTGCTATCCAGATATAAGACTAGAGGGAAAGTTCGGCGAGGCCACGACGATGCCACATTGCCCAGAACCCGAAGACTAGACTGAAAACGAGAACGCCACTGGCACTACACATCACGGCGACTTCTGTGCGTACATATTTCCGCCCGCTCTCACGCTGAGCACAACCCGCTACTATCACTAATGCAGCCTTTTCCCTGTCGGTTGTCTACTAGCATCTGCAAAACCACTGAAATGAACGCTTAACTTACGCGCGTTACGGACACTTACGAACGCTTACGACTTCAGTAGCGCACTCATGCGATTGGTGGAGATGCTGAACACCAATATAACGCACTAGCATCTGGCTGATAAAACTCAAGCCTGATTATCTTTCGGTGATAAGATGCGATAGCAATAGTCAATACAATTGATCATGCTAATCTAGCCACGGTCTACGCAAATTCAGTACTAAATGTATGGTAGCTCTCTTTGTCCGCAAAGTTGTTCAAAAAGAAACGCTCGTGGCGTTCCAAACAAGTGGCCGACGAAATATCACTGGCCACTTTCTCGCCGAAACATGGTATGAGTTCAATAGCGTGTGTTACGTCTGTAATTTGCACCACAGCGCCCTGCCTATAACGATTACCAGTATTATCTTGAACGTACGAACGCTCCACGGTCCACATTGAAAGTTCGGGTTGTTCGTCAGGAGAGGCGATAAAGTGGAAGTATTGGACGTAAAGAAGCGGAGTAGAAAGGTATGTTGGAAGGTCTAAGTTGGATCCTCGTCGAATTATTGGCTGGAAAACCAGTCGGACCTGTGCGACGCGACTGCCTGGAAGAAGTGATAAAATCAGTACTAAAAACCAGTACAAAAACATACATACTCGTTTGGCCATCATCTCTCATGGTTTCAATGAGAACTGTATCACAGTTGCCGAAGGGGAAATCCTCACTAGGTGGGTAAGCTTGTATCACTCTGCTTGGCATTATGATTCGTGGCTGGAATGCTGAGCGAAGCTGTAGTCGGAATTTGTTCCACGTAGAGAGGCGCCCATATTTGCCGTCCCAGAGGCTATGCTCGCCCATGGACTGGGATGAACGATGCATGAAATCGGTGAGCATGATATCAAAGTCAGGGAGCGAGTATTTTGTGCGAATCTCAACTGGGGACAGAGATTTGTAATCCGGTGTTACATTCAGTTGAAAGGCGGTGAGTGCATCTCCAGAGAGAATGCCTTTGAGGAAGTGGTTGCGGACAGGTCGAGGACCATGGACGGACTTCGCTTCGTCAGGGAGAACTCGGGAAACCCAGGAGAGCGCAGGGTTGGTGGTTATGACATCTTCATCCTCGGCGTGTATAGCATTGACTAGTGATGCGCCGCGAGAATGCAACAGCGCAAACAGGTCAAAGATCTCCATCGCTTCTTGCCGGTTCAGGATCCGCACACACTGCAATGCAAAATCTTTGCTTTGCCGACTTGTCCGACTGAACAGATCCTTACAGTGTGTGATGAGCAAGCGCTCCGTCACATCAGCTGAAAACTGCATCAGGGAGCCCAGTCTCTCCACCGTCCCGCAAAAGCTTTGCAGTAGCTCGAGTTTAGGGATGAAAAAATCTTCTTTCGCACCGTTCTTCCCCCTCCTTGCCTCAGCATCAACGATGGCATCCTTGAAGGAGTGGAAATCCGCAAGTGCCTGTGCCATGGACTTCAGTGAGTCAGGTGAATGAACTGGATTTTGTGCGAGGTAGATGAAGTCTATGAGGGCACGAATTGCACGAATGAATCTGGGTGGAGTGGCCCCTGCGATTGACGCGACAATAGTGCGTTGGATATCTCTGTGCTCACGCCCGGTCATTTGCTTAATGTGGGTGACACCTTTCGCAAAGTGGCGTGTCCCGACACGTTTATGCTGAATGGCGAAGCGGGCATCGAGCTCATGCTTGCCCACGGCCTCCTTGACCCAATTGAGCGGATGATCAAAGAAAAACTTATGGCAAGTATGGAGGATTTCAGCAGCAAGGAAGACAGACGGACAGGCGTACTTCCAATCACGCCAAAATGGCATATGAACTCCGGAAAGATAGACGGCTTTAGCCGCTTTCTGGAACTTGTCCAGGTCCCAAGGATCAATTGTTTTGGATATGTCGACAATGAGTTGTAGCGTATGCCGGCCAGTACGAGGGGGGTGGAGTGTGCCATCACCGAATTCCTTTTGTGTTGCCATGGTCAGAGGGGATGCACTTTTACTAGTTGCAGCGATCATACTGGCCTCTGGCAGGTCGCATACATGAGCAATGAGAGGTGTAAAGACATAACAAATATATCGGAAGGGATCCGACATGAAACAGCCTTCTGCTGCTGTGGCCTTGAGATTGGCTAAAATGAGATCCATACATTTGTGCCATAGTCGTGCCTGTAGGATTGTCTGATAGTCCGGATGCACTTTGAACTTGACAATGGGCATATAGCCTACACAGCGCCAAGCTCGTAACGTTGCCTTAGAGCGAACTTCGGAGTCGATATTGCCGATGGTGATGAAGACCGGATGCATCTCAAGCCCACCGGTGACTTGTGTTACAGGAGTTTTATCGGAACCTAATATGATTGGGACTTGAGTTGCGCCCATAGGAAGATGATCCTAGAAAATCCATCAAATTACGACCAGTAGACTGACAGCAAATATACCTGAATTTTCCATGCCATGTCAGCGCTCATATAATCTCCATATTCGCGCTGATCTCCAGCTTGGACGACATGTGGGTCAAATGTCATATGATTAGCAAAAGTTGGATCGCTGAAAAGTTGCTTGACCACATCTAACGCATCGCGCCAAATGAGCTCTATAGGCTGAGATGTCTTGTAACCGGTGAATGTGATTTGAGAGACTTTCCACTCCGTGAAGCAGGGTAGCGTATCCATCCAGCCTATGAGTTGATCCTTCGAAGTGAAAGATGGTCTTTCACGAGTGTCAAACTGTGGGCATAGGATCAGACTTGAAGGTAGGAGCTTAAGTTCACGGTTACCCATGTCAGCTTCAAGAACTTGGCGATCTGAGTTTGAGTAAGATTTTCGACCAAGAACTTCCCCAATTGCCATTCGGCTTCGTCATGAAAAGGGTAGTAAGTGTTTTCCTTACGCCGATATGCATACTCGTCGTCTTCCAGCTTATCGAGCATGTTTTTGCCAGTTCCGAAAATGTATCCAGAGTGTGGATGACAACGACCAGTAGCGGGTATATAGCCAGTCGGATGGTTACCTTGACAAAATGCAGGAGGGAGAGGCAATTCTTGTGGACGTGCATCGGATGGCCAGCAAGTAGACTGAGAATTGAGATGGGCTGTGATTAATTCAATCGTTGGAAAGGCTCCTTGACAGTTGGGACAAAGCCTGTCAAAGTATGAAGGTATGTCTGTTCGTTGAGCAAAAATTGTACGCACATTGTAAGCTTTGCTTTGCGGTATAAAGTTGTATACACTCTGGCAGCACACTGCAAATAATCTTCAAGTCTTTGAAACTCCGCTGACCTGCGCATTTGCTCAGAATCATTAGCAAAGTACTCAGTAATACTCGACTTCTGGATGATGAATACATCCTCTCCTCCATGCTCCCCCCCTCGATCAAGCAGTCCCTCTAATTCTAGCGGAGCTTCTAGCGGTGGAACTCTTGTCGAATCATCAACATATGACCTCGCCAAATATAAAGGCTTATCATCATCCGGAATTCACGTTCTGTCCAAGCAGATAAACTCAGACAAATCCCCCGAATCGATGATCTCTGTGCTTTCTCCAACTGGGTCACACCGTTCTCTCCCCTTTATGGATGAAGTGCCGAGCCCTCCAGATGGCAAAGAGAGCCTATTCTTTAGGCATTCTGATACTCCACCTCCAGGTGCTTCCCCTCGTGCACAGTACCTGCGGGAACGAATGTCCAGGAAACATCAGCCATACCCTCTCCACCCAGCTCCACTAGAGCTTCGGTTTGCAGCTCGTGTAACAGGGAGGGTACGCCAACCAGAATTCACTCCCGAAGAAACTGAACAGGTATTTTTTCTTACAATCGTTCATTCATTCTCATGTTAATTATTGCAAGAATGAACAACTAGCGGAGAGAGGCTTGTCACAATTGAGCCTCGCAACTCTGTACAAGGCATACAAAGCGAAGCTGGCTTCCCGTGAGACTGCGCGCCAACGTCTGTTGACGACAACATGGGAGATTGAAGAGGCCGAGCGCTATACAGCATTCCTTGAAGCACTCCATGTCGAGAGTAAACGGTTCCTGGGGTTAGAGGATGCCAAGTTGGAGAAAATGAGAGAGTGGTTTTCTTCCCGTAACCTGACAGAAGTTGCAGACGATACCAACTACCTTCAAGCTGTCTACGATGACGAATGCGAGATCCTCCGATCTCTATCTACTCAGGCACAACAAGTCTCAAAGATCTTAGGAAAACGTTCCGATGATATATTCTCGGCATCCACAAGTGAATCTACCAGCAAATCGCCCTTAAACGTGCTCTCGGTCGTAGAAGATGAGGATGATTTAGATGATTTCTCGGACCTCGAGGCCTGATAAGATCTCCAAACGTGGTATGTACATGCGCATGTGACGGCTGATCTCCCGCGCTGATTTCATATCTAGTAGATAGCCCTGCTTCTTTGCCGTTTCGCTGTTTCATCAATTTTTCCCGTCACTTATGATCTTTCGTTTTGTACAGCTTGTACAGTTTGTACGTGTTATTACCTGCATACCAGAATCAAAGTGCCCGTTACATCGATAACTGATGACTTGATTGTTTCCTTCCCCTACTACAATCGTATCTGACTTGCTCGTTCCCCTCTACTAATTCTGCTCGCCAAATGCAAGGTACTGGACGCGGTACCAATACCAAGTGCAAAAGCAAGGCTACCGTCCCAAAACCATCTCGGGGATCAGGGCTTAATCCGTCGGGACAGCCAGCCAACGATCAGCTCAACATTCCCTCAGAACGACTACGAATGCCCGACAATATGTTCGATACGTATGATCGAGGTGGAGGTGGGCAAGGGAGCCATTGTGAGTGAATTATGAAACTGCGGACTCTCGATGCTGACGAAGACACGCCCGACACTTAAGCTGGTTCAATACCGCCACACTTTACCCTTGGGGACGACGGCAACTTTGACATAGACGCATTGTATGGTCAGGCTGGTAGGTCGCCGATCACACTCAATGATGCCTCAATGCTAACAGCATCAATTCCAGGTAGACAGACGCTGACAGACGCTTTGAGGTCAGATCCCTACACAGATGCAGACCTGCCCATGTCGCGATGGACTGGGCATGCGCCAGATCGCGGAGTACATCTAGTGCCGGCATACAAGCCAACTGATCTAACAACAATGCAGAGAGGTGAGATACCTTCATCCGATGTAGTGCATGTGAGTATCGATTCATTTGTTGGATGCACCCTGCTGACGCATTTGACTCTAGACTACAGGGCCTGCAAGGACCGTACGACGTGTGACCCGGCAGGTGTCAATGCCCTCAACACCATATGCGGTTCCACGAACTCTGGTGAGTTCTGATGCGCAAAGCCCTGTCGCCATCGAAGTGCGCGCTGGGCCTTCTGTGATGGAGCCGTCGTCGTCGTCACAGCCTCAAGACATTACGCCTACAAAAGAGGTCCGTCAACAAATCGTATGCAAGGCGAAACATGGGGTTGTTGGTTGGCTTTTCACGAAGTATGCGATGTCGCAAACTGCAGCAGATCGGAAACGCCTCATCAAGAAAGCCATTTTAGATGCAGTCCCAAGAATTTTCTCGTCGACCGGTGAGTTTTTTTATTAGATTCATCCATTACATGCTGCTAACAGGCTTTATAGTTTCATTCAATTCCCTAGTCACTAAAGAACAATATCGTTCTGTATCCCAAGCACTTACAAATGCACGCGGCAAAATTATCGACATTGCTCGCAGCGGTGTACCTCATGCGTACGAGCTATACCGCCCGAGTGGATATACGGAACGGACACCAACTCAATACCGGGTGCATATAGCTACGACACTTACCCGTACAGGCTCGTTGACGGTCATGCACTCGCATCATTTTGATCCGGTATGCGCATTCATTTTCGGTGCAATGAAATGTCTAATTTTCAATTAGGATGGTAACATACATGTTCACAGTCATTTCGACCATTCGTTCATCAAGCACGTCGTGATCCGGTTCATTTGGTATCTTCGACACGAAACCTTCCTTGGCGAATCCCCCCTCACGAAGATCAACTACATCATCGCGATTGCCGTAGCGGCTGTTTACTGTGTACTGCAGGAACAACGGATGCCGATGCCATCCATTGATCCCTTCACAGGTCTGGTCCATTACAACAAATTCGTTGAGGTCATCGCCGTCCTCGATGGTCTTGATGGAGAAGATAAAAAGGCACTGGAAAGTTTTAAGCTTGATATGCTCGAAGTTGGACCATCGCAGATGCGCACTAATATTGAGGCTGATGATGATGATGATTTACTATACGAGTAGATAACATAGATCAATACAATGATTGTTTTCGATAATCTTGATAACGCATCTTTGCATAAATTGCCTGATATTACCGGCTCAGGGTGTAATATAACTAAAAGTATGCTTTACGAACGCAAACCTGAGCTAGTCCAAAAATGAAATGCTCAAAAGCACTTTAGAGCGAGCGTCGACCAACTCGGCTTTTTAGATGTATGCACAATAAATTATTACGAGCTCACGCCCGTTGTGCCTTCGGCACAAATCGAAGGAGCGCTACGCGCTCCTTCAGGGGAGAAAAATGAGTGTTGTTCCTTCGTCACAGGAAGCCAAGGAGGGCTACGCCCTCCTTTGGCTTCCTGGCCTCAGGCTGCATCCTAATAAATTGTGCATTTTGAATGATTTTGAAATATATTTATGAGCAGCTTTTCAAAAAAACTCAAAGTACAATCTATCACACCACATAAAAGTACATAGTACTACATACAATCAGTCAGTGCTATGTTCTTTGAGCAGGATTTTGACCAATATAAAAATACAAAATATGTAACAGTATCATTGAATGTATTTGTTTTCCCATTTTTCCCTGCTTCCCATCTAGGGATCAGCAGGGGTATGGGAAACCCTTGAGGGTAGGGGTAGGGGTTTGGATCTGAAGACCCCTGTACCCCTGGGAATATACCTCCAAATTGATTACCATAGGAGTGATGGATCAGTATAAAATTTTGAAGTTGTACATGTGCCTTCAAATGGTAATATATGTGATTGGAAAAAATGTTACCATGGGGTATACCCATGCTAATCCCTACTCCCTACTCCCTACTCCCTACTCCCTACTTCCTACTCCTGTCTCCTGTCTCCTGTCTCCTGTCTCCTGTCTCCTGTCTCCTGTCTCCTGTCTCCCGTCTCCTGTCTCCTGTCTCCTGTCTCCCGTCTCCCGTCTCCCGTCTCCCGTCTCCCGTCTCCTGTCTCCTGTCTCCTGTCTCCCGTCTCCCGTCTCCCGTCTCCCGTCTCCCGTCTCCTGTCTCCTGTCTCCTGTCTCCTGTCTCCTGTCTCCCGTCTCCCATCTCCCATCTCCTGTCTCCCGTCTCCTGTCTCCCGTCTCCCATCTCCCGTCTCCCGTCTCCCGTCTCCCGTCTCCCGTCTCCCATCTCCCATCTCCCATCTTCCCAATCTCTCTGTTTCCCATCTCCCGACCTCCTGATCTCTCTGTTTCCCATCTCCCGACCTCCTGATCTCTCTGTTTCCCATCTCCCATCCTCCCGATCTCCCTGTTTCCCTGTTTCCCATTTTCCCATCCTCCCCATCTTCTGTTCTCCTATCTCCTCCCATTCTCCCTGTTTCCCATTCCCAATTTTCCTGTCTCCTCACTATCTCCTGTTCTCCAGTTGTCAAGTCTCTACTTTCTCTATTTTTTATTTATTTTTTCACAACCTTTTCTCATTCATTTCCTGTCACCACATATATTTGTTGTCCCCCTGTCTGCAAAATTATATCATGTTGTTCCATTTTCAATTTTATTATTTACTGTATGCATGTAACATAAACAATTACATTACAATAAGGAAAATACTTGTATTGCGTAGTGCGCTGCTCTAATGGGCAAGTGAGTCGGCGCTCGAAAGCCACGCGAGAAAACCACGCGAGATTTCCAAAAACAGGTTTAAGCGAGGTAAGCGAAATACGCGAAATACGCGAAAGCCACGCGAGCGCGCGAACGTTTCCGAAAACCGTCGTACTTTACTTCTTAGATTCTTAGAATTCTTAGATAACGCAAGCCAACAACAGTTAAACCGTTCGGCAATTTTCTCAAAATGTATACGGCCTGCGCTCTCGCACTGTTATCATTCAGACCTTACTTGGGCCGATTCCTTGGCGGACGACTTCAAACCCTGAACGAACACAGCCCGGACACCACCGGTTGCAGCTTTTACAATGAAAATATCCCAGACTCTACTCAACATGTTCGCTTCGGCTTCATATTGCAACACATCGCCGAGTAGGATGCGATCTGTTCATTGTGAATGCTGTGAGGATGTGCTCATGATTTGATAACTACTAGTATATCTGCTAGTCACTTGTCGGCAGCGGCATACAGAACTACTAGTTTCTCATTGGCTGGACGAGCTGTCGGTATCACTCTCAGATACGCATCCGTATCGTGAGGCGAAGACTCGGAGGTAAGTACACTTCGTTTCAACTCGTTAGTGCCGAATTCAGGCTGTGTCGATCTTTTACCTTAATTTGCCTGGTCCATCCGCGGCAACACTAGGCTTCAGTTATCAGCGATAGTAATACGGACATGCGCCACTGGCCCAGATCAGAATAATTGTACCTCAAATGACTCTAGCATCCAGTACGTGTTCAATATCTCTAGCTAGACTCCCAGTCTCACTGGCACTGTGTCGTGAACTCTCGGCAGCAACACCAACTGACTGAGGCAAGCGGCCCTAACAATCTAAAGCAATCAATTTAATCACACCAATTTATGCTCGGTTCGGAGTTTTACATTACCTGATACGATTATATAACGGAAGAGCATAGATCCACAGGCTCGATTATCTTTTTCACAAGTTACCTTGGGAAATTTATGGAAAGGACACCTGCGTCGGTCTCGAGACCATAAAAGGACTCAACCCGAATACCTAAAACTTCAGGCTTATTCTCTCTACGCATAGCGGGTAGTCTCTCTTCGTGACGCGATGTCTGCTTTGGCTTACAATGATGCAGAGAAAGGGACACTAGAAGTCCACTCTCCCCAGCTTACCGATCCCACCAAGGACGAGAAGAAGGCAGTAGACATCGAGGTATTTGCAGTGCAGTCTCTTGAGAAAGATGTGCCGGTTACTCTCCCAGACGTCGCGAAGCCACCGCCAGCCCCTGCCAAATCAGCAAAGAAGAGTACGCCCTTGTGGGTCCTCTGGGTCATCTGGTACAATGCGTATAGGTATGGTATTATATGACAACACATGTGGTCCAATGGCTCACCCTTCTGATTCATTAAGGCGTTTTTTCACCGTCGTGTTCGTAGTCAATTTCATTGGAATTGGCTTTGCGATTGCTGGAAAATGGCCATACGCCGCAAGATATCCTGGTGCTCTGGTCCTTGGTAATTTGAACGTTGCAATTCTTGTGCGCAACGAGATATTCGGCCGTTGCTTGTATTTGTTCGTCAACACCTTCTTCGCTAAGGTCTGTGCCATGCATTTTTAACATTTTCAATCGGCGTTGATGTGTTTTCTATTATAGTGGACTCATCTATGGTTCCGCCTTGCGTGTACCTCCACTTTACAGCATCTTGGTGGTATCCACAGCGGATGTGCAATCTCCGGCGTAGCTTGGATAGTCCTCATGGTCGTGCATCAATTCAAGATGAAGTATATGTTTAACGACTCCATACTTGCCTTCGGGGTGATCACCTCGGTCATGCTGTTTGTCACCCTCTGTGCTGGTCTTCCGTGGGTCCGTAACACGCACCACAAGTGAGCATTCTCTTCGGTCGTTCATCGCCGCCTTTTGACGTCGGCACCCAGCGCATTCGAGCTGAATCACCGTTTCTTCGGATGGACTTCCTTGTGCATGACCTGTACGTCCAACCATAACGTAGAGAAGCTCACGACCGTACTAATTTTTGAAGGGGTATACACTATCGTGACCAATGCCTATGACACTGCGGACGGAAAGTTCGACCACGTCGGAAGATACGTCGTCCAACAGCAAGCTTTCTGGTACACGGTCGGAATGTCCATCTTGTAAGTACTACTTTGCCTGGCTTCTCAATTGGGTTGGTGACAGCGGTTTCAGCATTGTTCTGCCTTGGATGTGTACGCGACACGTCGACGTAGACGTCGAACTTCCCTCTCCGAAAGTCGCTGTTCTGCGCTTCGAGCGTGGTATGCAACAGGGTCTGCTTGCTCGCATCAGTCGCTCGGCTGTCAAGGAATATCACGCTTTCGGTATCATCTCGTAAGTATTTAGTGTCATCGTCGTGCGATACTACTAACTCTTTGCAGCGAGGGTACCCATGCAAAGCATCACTACCTTATCTGTGGTGTGCAAGGCGATTTCACGAAGGGACTGGTCAACGACCCGCCTAAAAAAATCTGGACTCGTGAGCTAAAGGTAAACCGACCAAAGTAATTTTCCGATTAGATTGCCAATTTTTTTCAGTTCGCTGGTGTCTCCAACACATCGACCCTTTACAAGCGTGGAATCCGAATCTGCACTGGAACTGGTCTTGGTGCTGCCCTTTCTACTTGCATTCAATCTCCCTACTGGTATCTAATTTGGATCGGTGCGACAATCTGCACCTCAGGTATATGCATATCATTGACGCGTCTGCTAGGCTCCGATCAAGAGAAGACATTCGGCCCAACTATCAGTGGTCTCATTCACAGGCACATAGGTCCAGAGCGTCTCCTTCTTTGGGACTCCAAAGTTCGTGGTGGTCGTCCACCCACGATGAAGATCTTGAAGGAGGTATACGACCAGTGGCAGGCGGAGGTTGTCTTCATCACTTCCAACTACGTGGGTAACTTTGAGATCCAACATGGTTGCAAAGAGGCTGGGATTCCTGCATTCGGAACACTGTGGGACTTTGTGAGTGACCCAAGATTTTTGTTGCTGATGGAGCTGAGGAGAATGCGCTTTTTCAGTAAATTTCCATCTCGCATTAGGCGTGGGACTCCGTGTCGGATGCCAGACCACCCACACCTTGTTTCTCATCCTTGTGTATCCAACACAATGCCAAAGGTCCCGGTTCCTGAACGCTTGGAAGGAACCGGCACCACACGTCCAGCTGAGCGACAAGCCTTTGTTCTTGCTCTTTGTTTCCTTCATCACTGCAGCATACGGTCCACTCGTTCTCACCACACTCACTCGCTCATACATTGTCGCCCACACTCCATTCTCAGGATTAATATAATTCGTCACAACATTCATCTCGTTCTTTAATGTATTTTGTACACGAATACCCGCTCCTACCACTAGTAGCGTCGTATCTCAACATTCATAGACATTCAATCAACTGGCATGTCGAGATCTCCCGCCCCTTCGGCGGGAATCTCGCCAGCGTTTGAACCGAGCCAATCCCTAGTCCCAGCCTAACCACTATCTGTCCGACCTCAATGCACGTACGATATACGACGTTGAACTGCTCATTCTGCACCTCCGTGTATCACAATCCTTTTTTTCAACTGACTCCCAAGTGGTACTTGTTGGCACAGATGGCTTGGTGAAACAGAAGCAGCATTATTTCCATCCGCTCGCGGGGGAATGAATGTGTTGCGCAGATATTTATTTAAAAATGGATGTGGTTACAAACATTCATACAGCAATCGCATTTCATCATCAGAGCATTAGAGTGCGCTCGAGAACCTCTCCAGGATTTCCCATGCAATTCCAGCGACACTTTAGATTGATGCCAGTGGATGTCTTGGGTTCCAAATGAACTCCATGAGGAGCAAGCTCAGCCATCGTGTGTGTGATGTTCCATGTGCCTCTGGCCTGTGGGAAGAAATGGCAGTGTGAAGACGAACAAGAATATCAGTAAGGTAGACGTTGCCTGAGGCAGTCGGGTACTGATGCAAATGAGTCAATATTGCTGTGCAAACGACCGTGAAATGCTGGCAACCCGAGGGCTTGCAACTGCTACAGTATGTTCAATCATCGAATATGAAAGGCTGATAAGAGAGCATCGTGAGTGAGTCCGCAGCATTGACAAAAATTGATAGGCACCTTGGTTCTGGTGTCTGGATTTGACAACTGCCTACACGGAGACAACTCTCCTGACGTCGAGGGAATTGAATCGCAATGGCATAGGTGCCTGATGATCGATGTCCAGATGTGATTGGTCGAATCTTTAAGTTAGCTCACGTACTAGATCTGTCATACTGCCATGCACGCCCTTATATGACATCGTCGTCTTTCTCTGCCAAAGCCCTCTTTCCCTCATGCTACATTGTCCCTACAACGCCGGACACGTCGTCACCCCTGGATATATATTTTTTCTCATGTCTCCTTACCTTATATGTTGAGATATCTTCCTGAGTGAGTGATAAGGTTCATTTGTATTATTTAAATCATCATCCATCTCACAGTTTATCAAGTAGAATCACTCTGATATCTGTCTAATGACTGGACGAAAGCAGGAAGTGGCAGAAGGCCTTGGGTGGTCAACCGGTCATGTTCTGGCGAATCAACGTGAGGTTTCGAGGTGTGGAAGGTATAGAGGCAGCGTTAGGCTTTATGAGGTTACAATTGGCTGGTGACACAGGAGGGCGCAACTTCAAGTTGGGGGCTACATGTGGTGGGCAGTAAACGCGGAATGGCAAGACTGAAGCAGAAAGTACCCTACCGAGCGGTGCTGGAGGTCTTGACCTCTGCTGTAAGTGATATGTTAGGTAACGCGCGCACATTGTTCTTGTCAATACAAAGTTTGGGAGCTGGAAGGGTTGGGTGAGCTAACATATATACTATGTCTTTAACGGCTTAGAAGTAAAAAATCAAGGTTCTCTAGCCCAATTACAAAATTGAAGGACTGACCCCAACCAATTCTGGCCGACCGGCAATGGCAATTTCTAGTACATACCCGGTTGTTTTACAACCGCACATTGCCGCACTCAGAATTAATACTCCGTTCTGCGTCGGAATCTGAAACTTTTACGTATACTGGCGGACATCTTGATTTTGGGCGTTGCAAATACGCTCTTTTGAATCATCGATTGCATTAATATTGTTGATAACTGCTACAAATCTGTTGTATTTTTGCTGGAAAAATGCTCGGATAGGTGTAAAGCTTCAAATGAAAAAACAACAACTTCGAGTGACAGGTTTGAAGCCGTACATGTTCCTCATCCTACGATGCTATGAATTTATGTTGGAAGGCCCTATATCCAAGGACTTAAAATGTGAGCTATGAGGCGTTTGCGACTTTGACGACACGATTAAATTAAGGTTCAGTGTGGAGTCAACGAGCCTCCAGTCTAAAAGTTCAAACAAGATCCGATGGAACGTTCGAATTCAAGTATACCGGTAAGTCTCATATTATGCATCCGAATAAAATACATCAAAGCTACTAGCTTGACAGATTTTACAATGATATAGTAGTTCATTAACATATCCCTTTTGCAGGCGCACACTCCTTACGCCTTCTGGCCATGTGTATTTCGGGTCGCCTATCGCAAAGAAGTCGTCGTAAGCGAGTCCCTGGTGCCGAGTTCTCTATTCGGTTCTCTTATAATCGAAAATTTCTAGGCCAAGCACGTTTTGCTTCTTTGCTCCCAACCACGCCCGCATCCTAACACACGCTTGACCTTCAGGACGTAAAATATGGGCTTCTTTTCCGACCTGTCCAACTTTTTCTACGATGCTGGAACTGTGTCTTGGGATGTCATCCTCACGCTCCTCAACCTCGTAGAGAGGAAGCGTCGCATCGGCAATGTCACTCCTGAGGGCTACCCAGGCTATGGAGGGCATTGGCCCGAGTTTAGGCCTCCCCAGGAGACCGACTCCCGCTGCTCCTGCCCCGGACTCAATGCGCTAGCCAACCATGGTCAGTAATTCTGCTCATCTGGGTAATCAGTCTTGGTATGACGTCATGAAAATGTAGGCATCATCTCGCGCACTGGCCGTGGCATATCATTTGTCGACCTTGATCGTCATGTCGCAGGAACCTACAACATCAGTTCTACCTTGTCCTCATTTGTCGCACATTATGCTGCTCGCATGCTTAAGAGAAGCTTCAGAAATGATACCCTTGATTTAGGAGAACTCGACGTTCACAATGGTATTGAACACGACGCATCTCTCTTACGTGAGTGATTTAATGACGTTGTTCTTCTCGGTCGAGTAATTTATCTTCAGGCCTTGATGCTGCTTTCGAACCAAACCAATCGACAAAGCACGTACCTTACATCGAGGAGCTACTTGCGGCAGCTTCCAGCAAGGACAAGCACGGCAACGATGTCGTTATAGTCAAGGATCTCTCCAAGTTGCTCGGCAAACGTCGTGCAGTGTCGCGTGCAGTGAACAAAGAATTCACGCTTAAAACTTTCCACAGGTTATTTGGTTGCGCAAAGTATTTAATTTCATCATCCGTTTCCAAGCACAATCCTGACCGTCTCGTCAGTGCCTCGCTGTTACTTTCAACCATGGGAGGTCGCGTAGAGGACCTGCACAGCTTTCTTCTTCATGAACAGCTTCCAGAAGGCTGGGAGTCGCGCGTTCGCCAATCTCACGGACTGACTCTGGTAAACTTCAACAAGCTTGCATTGAAGATCGAGTTCGGTGTGCGCGAGAAGGATTGGGCGCAAGTGGCACAGGAGGCCGCAGAACACCATGACACTGTTCCTGTCTAAACTGACTCCAAAACGACTACTCGGATACTGATGCTCGCCTGAATGTCACGATGTGCTCTCACTTTATGACTTATGCAACCTACGTATTACTGATGACGATGGATCACGACTTTTCATTACCTATTGTCCATTGAATATATTTTGTTATACTTACTCGTTTCACTCATTCTTGATTGTAACACAAATTATGCGTTTCAATAAAACTGATGACATCGATGAAAGGCCAGCCCTACTGCATGCCATCACGTTCTCGAGAGTACCACAAAAACTCGAGTGCACGTCCGGGCTACATACAACCAAATTGTAAAAGTATTCAAGAAGGAATCCAACTTGCCTTGTAGCTGTGTGCATTTACACTAGCTCAAAGCCTTGGACAGGGAAGCCTGTCTATGAAGCTAGCTGCCGACGGCACCTTGCAGTAGCCACCGTAAACAACAAGTACCATTTCCAAGTAGTGCTGACCAGAGTGTAGTACGACGAGCCTTGCTATAGTAGTAGGGCATGCATCTGAGCAATCTCACGGGTCAAAAGATAGACTGGCTAAGGTTACCGATTGTAAGTCGTTGTAGAGCTCTGCGATGTATCGATTGATATTCCTATTTATTTTATTGCGTCTGACTGTGAGATAGTTTCAACTTGTGCATATCATCAATGCGTGGGTGGCTACATAGTCTGCAGACACATGGTCCCGGTTCCTTGCCAAAATGTGCTCGTTCGTCGGATTTTCAGTGGCCCGGGTTCCGAGCGGAAGTGACAAGCCAGCGCTAGCTGCAGAGGGGAGAGTCACGGATGGGGTAGTCTATATAACGGTCATCACGTCGGCATAAGAATGACGGAACCTTGATCATGAGTTGAGTCTCCTCCGAGGCCAAGCTTGCCTGGGCTTCCGTTGAGTGGCCGTCCAAAAAAGTGGTTGTTGGGTTACGGTCACTGATCAAAATGACGTTTGATGCCTTTTTCATGTATATCCGGCAACGCGTTTGTGGCAAACAAACTTAAACGCGCCTTTCCCGCTGACCGACCCGCTTTTTGTTCTCCATTTCTTGCACAGCAGCAACAACGGCTTGCTGGCCTCTTGGCGACCTGTTCGGGCCACTTTGCGCGCTATATAAGGTAGCAGAACCTCTTTTTGGTTCACTTTTCCACCTCCAAGGCTTTACGATAGTGATATCAAAACACGCCAATAAACCATCATAGCGCGTCATTTGACCAGATAGACACGCGAATTCCATGTATGCACCTGCGCAATCGCGACATGCGCGCACAATCAGCCCACCACTCTCAGCGAATGCATCGTCTTACACATTCACGGCGACTGCCCAGCAGCAACCAAAGTTAAACGTTGTAACACGTCTTACTATCGAGGGCAAAGCGAAGCAGGGTCAAGATGGCATTGCCATTAAAATGTATCTCAAGGTATGTGTTGTTCCTCACGCAATTGAACGAATGGGCTCAAGATCATCAATAGCTCTCAATACCTATGGATGCTGTTTCTCCTGGTTCTACATTACCATTATTTCCCGGTAAGCGTTCATTCTCAGTTTCCCCTTCCTCCTGTTCACTATCACCATCGAAGAGGGAAACTTGAAGATGCTGAGTTCGGAAGTTCACCCAACCGACAGTAATTCTGCTCCTTACAATTTTTCGTCCACAACCTCTCCACTACTGAATAACACTGCGCGCGCTCTAAATCTACCCGCGCGTTCTCAAAAATCTTATCTCTCTGTTTTTGGTCTACCAACGTCTAGCATGAGTCCGGCCTCTCGTGCATCCTCTTCTACATCGACATCTCACACTACTATCCCGCCTCTGGACGACAAGTACACTGGTCACATCCTCGTCAGCGGGTACAACATTTCTTACGTCCTGCCCAAGGAATTCCCACCAAGGTTTGGTGAAGACAGTGCGATCAGGGTTTCTGCATTCTCTGCTGCAAAAATGCGACGAAGCTCTGTAGGAGAGCGTAATAACATGCATTTCATGGCTGGCTTAGATCTCTGGGTTCCTTATGTCTGTCGTCCCCCGAAGGCTCCTTTCCTCGTATGTCGTTTTTACTATGGCGTGAGTTTTCATCTTACAAGTGCTCCATAAATACAGATATCCATTCCCCTTCCGCGTTGTTTGTCTAACAATGTCAAGCTTCGTATTTTCCCTCCAAGCTCTACAACGACATCCTCCTCATTTGCCTCTCTGTCTTCTGCAGAGGAGGATCCCGGCGCATGGGAGCTCACGTCTGAGCCTCACGTCACACGAACCACGACTCGTCCTTCGCGATCAGGGTCCTACGCAGACATGGCAGATGATGAGTCGTCTGACTCTTCCACTTACGCGGACAGAGGCTCTGGCGGTATTGCTATCCTCGGAACATTCCCGTCTGCAGACCGTCTTCGTGTTCGTTGGGCAGCACCCATGAAGACCATGGACTGCAAAGATGGCCGGAGACGCGTAGGAGTAAAAGAGGTGAAGGGTGAAATGACATGTCATGTTCTTGGAAAGGACAGCGATCCCGCGAGTGGAAGGGAGGGCATCTTGATGAAACTGGAATACAAGGGAACAGCAAAGGGTGTTTGGTTTCCCGGCGTGGCAACAATGCTTGGTATGGATGTAGGGCTGGAGGCGCGAGGATCCGACGTCATTTGGGCACCTGCAGAAGAGCCGACTTGGACTGTCACAGGAGGTGCAGGTTATACAGGCTTCGATGTCAACCCCCCGTCGACGCCGGTCTCCAGACAAGCCTCGCTGGATTTTGATCAGTCGCCGCCATTGGAATCGTATCCGAATTCTCGGCTTCAAGCACCTGTTCTAGCAACACGACACGACTCTACTTCCTCGACCTCATCTTTATTGCGTGCGCCGCTGCCAGGAGAACAGGTGGCAGACTACTCTTTCGAGGGTTCCCCCACTTCTCTGACACCCTCAGGTACCCTGTCATCTATCAGTTCGATGCCTCTGACGTCTGAGGGACGTAGCCGCGCGAACTCAGACGTACAGGACATTCCTCATCCCCCAACATCATTAACCATTCACATTAACATGAACGATATACTCCCCCCATCAAAAAATGTATTCACATTCAATATCACAGGCACAATTCTCGTCATATCCCGTCCGCGTGCTTTCAACGGGGGTTCAAATTCAAGGCCAGACGGAGAACCAGATCCTATCCCCATAGTCCTGCCCCGGTTTTCTGTGCTCGCTGCAGATGCAGAAACAATTGCGACAATCATCCGCAATGAGTGTGAAGCTGCAACAGTGGAGGTTTATAATATATCAGGCGACGTCCGTGATGCACAGACACGCAGGACTGTTCTGCAGCGTGGAGGATTGTCGCGTTGTGGATCTGACGGAGGGCGTATTGCTCTACGCTCCATAGCGAGATCGCTTATCCCAACAAGATATTCCACAACAGATGATACCCTTGAAAATATAAAGCGCTCTCCCAGTCGGCCACGCACGCCGACTGGGATGAACCGTGTAGCAACTGGGGTGTCTCTCCCTCCGATGTTTGGTACCTTCTCGAGAAGAAAAAGGGATGGTCCCCTCATGATTCCCTCCGTCATAGTCGTTGTGACGCCTTTGCGTTTTGATCATGCGACATATACCAATGTATATGCTGTTCGGATGACTCATCCGGCTCCATATGAAATGGAGACAGATTGGATGGAATTTGGACTCGCACACGCAGACGACGCGTCTCCTGTTGACTGTTCTGTGGAAATCGCGCGCGTGAGCATCGATGGCATGCCTGTCCGTTTTGAAATAAGCTCAGCCACCAAGCACGCGGAGGGGTCAATTGTCGACTTGTCATCCTCTCTGGATAAATTAGGGAGCAAGAATTGGGCTGCCTGGGTCAGGGTGTACGTGGGCGATCTCATTGGGGACGTTCAGATTGACTATTTGGTCAAGACCCCCACCGACGGTATTCGCAGAGGAAAAGGCAAAGCCAAGGATGATGGGTACGTGGGCATACTGCTCCCCACATTTACAATGCCTATTGGCAAACTCGAAGTTAACGTGGAAGCCTCAACAGGTAATAGTGATGAATATGCCTATCTTGATGTTGACTCACTCTAGTATTACAGGCCTAGACGCACATTTTTTGCGTTCCAACCTTGCTTACCAACGCACATCTCAACAGGGCAGCAGATTGGTCCATTACATATTGGAAGAAATGTTCACCCCCACACTTTTCTTGAGGGCCCAGCCGCATGTTCACCGTTTTCACACCAGCATCCGGTTTCTGGGGAAACTCCTTCAATTTTTGATATGGACAGCGCCCGCTATTCTTGTTCTCATGGTGCTACTTAACCTCGGAGCCGAATTCAGGCATATGAGGCACTCCCTCGATCGGCGTACGCCACATGACGATCTAGTTTGGCGCGATCATCATCCTCAGGCGTCGATCGAGACGGTGTTCGTTACTACGACTATCTATGCGCCTCCGCATGCAAAGCCTTCGGTTGGCTACAATACAGCCTCGACAACGCCATCTCCATCATGCTCGACGCTAACGTCGGTGATGGATAGCTCTAGTGCACACACCGCCTTCCAATCCCCGGTTTCCCCGCCTCCATCGCATATTTTATCTGGAATAGCTACGGAAAAAGTGACATCCGCACCCACACCGAGTTTATCTCCAGATGACGACTCGCTTTCCCTTATCGACGTATTACCTTTTCCTTGGCCACTGAAATTGGATTTACCCCCGATCGCACAACAGACGGTAGACACCGTTCTCGAAGGGTTCGGTGTGATCTGGCATGTGTTTAGGAGAGTATATCATTATCCTCTAGATCCCCCTTGAAAGCTTGATTAGTTGACTATTTATGTAAAGTATTTACTCAGGTCTCGTGAAAGATAACAAAGCGTTTTTAGTTGGCTACTCGGGCCCCATGAAAGATAATAATGACATTTTCATTTCAGCTACTATTCGGGCGCTGTAACAGATAACAGAGCATTTTCATTTCAACTATTGGGCAAATGTTACAGTATTTTTTTATCACAATGGCTTGCAAAAGTAGACAATGCTTAATATACACCAACTAGACATAAGAATCACTGAGCCCATGGAGACTTGAGAAGGTTGACGAAATGTTTGGCTTCCTCGTGATAATCAAGAGAAGTAATTCTCGATATTCCATAACGGACACGCGTTTGATCCTACACTATTCATTATTTCAAACCTGTAACAAATAGAAGACACTCACATTGTACGTGTCCTGCTTTGCACGGCAACTAAAGTTGAATGTGACGCCACTGGCCTGGGCCATGAGAGCGTTATACTCTGCTTCGTTGCGCTCCTATCATGTGGTCGTAAACATCAAGAAAAGTTCCGGGAGATTTGTATTGACCTTGATTTCATGAACTTCATCTGCGGTTTTCCCGAAGACGGCCAGACCAGCCTCATTGAAGCCCTGCAACCACGCCTGGCCGGACCAATCGGCTACTGCCATTGACATGATGTATCTGATGATCAAAGTAAGGTTTGGGTCTATAGGACTGAGCAAATGATCATACCGGTATTCCGGTCGCTCAAAAGTTTTGTCACATTTTTCACACTTCCAGCCACTACCTAAATCAACCACCTTTTTGTTGCAACCTTGAGTGGGACACGCAGGATAAGAGATGTTCTCGCTCTTGATGTGCATAATAGTGGCACGAGTTGAAAAGAACTCTGCCTTGTCGGACATGCCAAGTTGCGACTCTTTGACGTCGCTAAGATGCCGCATCTCATTGCGGTTGAAACCACCAAAAGATGCACCAGATGAACCACTCGTGTGCGACTGGAAATTCTTTTCAGTTCCGATACCATCGTACCATCCCCGCAGCAAATGAGCTTCTTCAATATCAGGCGATATCGTCATTATACTTGAGCTAACCATGGAGAGAGTGCGACCTTCGGGGGGTGAGTTCCAATTCGGGTGAACAAAAATAGTTCATACCTCCAAAGTCACCGACTTTAACGCCTTTAAACGCAACGACAGGAAGGTCGTCAGCTGCAAACTGTTCTGCTTGTTTTCCCCACAAGGTCAAGCGAACAGAGTATTGCGACATATCGACAATGGTCAAATCGCGTTTCGGAATCTTCAACCGAATTGAAACCCCAGATAACTGACGAGTGGATCATGACTTACCGTCCTGTTTGTCGCCTTTGATGTGATTTCGCCGAGGGGGCCGACTTCTTTGATGACCCCAATGACATCTGGTAGCAATGGATTGCATGTGAGAAATACCGACATAGATTGCAAAGCACCTACCACAAGTATTATCCCTTTCTAATTTTTCCAACGAAGACAATTCCACGAAGTTATACTTCATCATAGGCACACTGGTGGTCTCAAGGCACTGAAAATCATGAGTCCAGCATTTCGGGGGTAGTGTGATGATACATACCTCTTCAACTTCGGTGTTCTTCTCCAGACTCAGCTCATAATCGTTCTGAAGATTCGAGAATTTCTTCTTTGCGAGATTCACTCGGGCTTTGGAGATGTAATATACTTTGCCTTCCTCGAACTTCTCGTATAGTTCGTCGACGACTGCATTGAAGCCGGTGCCTCGGATCTCGCCTGATTCGTCCATTAGTGTGACGTTGAAAAGTTTCCCTTCTCCACGCTGATTCGACCAGGTCCTTATATCAGACTTTTGGGTAACTCGAGCTTTAATGGTCCAATTGTTCTGGTAAGGGCTAAGTCCTTCGATGGGGTACACTGAGCGGCCCCCTCTGCCGGATGGGCCAGTGCGAGGCTGGGGCTGAATCGGCTTCGCCTGACCAGTAGACGAAGAGGTAGCTGGTGAAGTAACGGATGAGGATGTAGCCTCTAGAACAGCTGGCGCAGGAGCGTCTTGGGTGGAAGGAGGGGCAGTAGGAGTCCCGATTTTCTCTTCATTTCGTGATACAACGTGGAGGTCAAGAATAATGATCAATCTAGATGAAATAGTAAAAAGGGGTAAAAATGATATCAAAAGCTACTCACCTTTTGTCCTGCACAAAATTACAGGCCAGCTTGTCGATGATCACCACAGTATTTTTGTTTATGTCTCCGTTTGCTACGAGATCATTCAGCTGAGTAGCTAACATCGCCTGGACAAAATGGACGCCATCGGAGATGATGATGCGAAACCTGTCGGTGGCGGTCGTCGAGGTGGTTGTCGGGGCGACTTTCTTGATAGAAAGCAACTGCACGGTATGCCCAGAAGCAAGCTGGTCTATCTCTTCCTGAGGAGCCTCGTTGAGACGGCGACAGATTCCTGCTGAAAGTTGAGACATTGTAACAGAGTAGAAAGAACGTGAAAACAATCGCGATGAAAGACAGACGCGCCCCTCAAAGTGTTTGTTGACATTAGTTTGCTAGCGCGTTCATTACGTAATCAGGAACTGCCAGTCAACAAACAATGACATGTTAGTTCATTCATTATTGGGCCTTGCACTGTGTTTTTGCCATCATTCAAGCAATCATTGAATGATGAATCGAAGACTCTCCAACTAAGCGTTCTTTCAAAACTCTGCTACACGCTCCCAGCTTTCTTCGAGGGAAAATTGCATAGCTAATCAGGCCGACTGCGTCTTGCTCCCGTACTAGGCAGAAATGGGCTTGCATTTTTCCTTCGGACCGGTATTTAGATATCGCTTTAAGCGTTTGTATAAAGCCAGACTACGTCAGTTGTTTGCACCATCGCTCGCTTGTCGAAAAGAAGTGTGCTTGCGAATAGGCGAATATCGGTCGGATTCAGGACACAGGCGAGAGTCGAGACGACAATATGATGATTTCACAGACTAAGTTAAAAATCGTCGCTTACTTGTCACGGCGCCATGCAGAGAACCGGTGAGAAGGAGATCTTCAAGTTGAGATAGTGTCATATACCTAGGAAAGGATTTCGTTACATTGGAGCAAAAACCACCGCAGTCAGCCAGCAAGAACTCACTGTGACGGGTGAGTCGGATTTGCACAAATCATCCCATCTACATGGACTAGTAAATTAGATGGGAACGTCGATTATCAGATAAAAGCTTGGCGTCGTACGAGCTCACGTCGACTTGAACGCAATTTTTAAAGTTATCATTGTGTCTTCACATCAACGTCGTCGATTATGTATCCAGCTAGTAGTTCAAGTTGCCGCATGATAGTAGCCACGACCTTGAGATTGCATTGACCTTCTGATGGTCTCGAAGGTCCTATATGGAGTACGATTGATACGGGAGTCGGAGGAATATCGGTGAGCTTCAAGTGGACGGGGAGCGTTCATCCAGTAAAAAGCTCATACTAGTATTGATTTATCAATCTGGCTATGGTTACTGTAGAGAGTCCAGACCCTCCAGAGTTGGTTGGCCCATGAGAACATGTGATCATGTGTCTCTTTGCATTTTCTGATCAGAACGTCCGTCACAAACATTCGGTGCGAATCTCGAGCGCTTAGCGCTTAGCACTTGAACTTCAGCTTCGCGGGACATTCTCATTTCGTGTAATATCTTTTCCCCCAGTGCTATCATGATACCCGCCGGTCACCCAAACTTCCTTCCGGGTTTCATCTACCATCAAGAATCAATCTGTACCTTCCGTGCACAGCGTATCGATATCGCCGTCGTTTCAGCGACTCTGACATGTTCGGTTCCCCACTCTTGCCATCCGGGTCCCGGTGTCCTCGACGTCAAGCTTCTTTCTAGAACAAAGTCACGATGCTCTCAGGGCCAACTCAAGGCTCAGATTATGACGATTTCTTCGTCTATTTCGTGATAATAATATGACTTCAGACACAGTACTTCCCCTGGTCTAGGCCGGCGCGATTCGACCTATTCCGAACACATGCTCCGGCTTTCCAATGAACTTTGAAATCAGATGGTCTTGCCGAAACGTTAACCATGCTTTCTAATCCCTTTTCCTTGGTCGAAAAGATTGCTTTGTCAAGAAAACTACTACAGCAAGCCAATGACTGCTTTGCTGTTATTTGTATCGGTATGATAAATATGTGAATCTGGGTAAAGTATTACAGTGTGGGTGTATCATGTTCAAAACGCGTCTAGGGCTACACAAAATAACGTATCTCGGTCAATAAATATAGGCATCGAATTTAGCGGGGTTATTATGATAAAGTAAGTGCTTCCCGTCCATGTCATGTCGGCTCATTCCTCATTCAGATCTTTAGAGCAGCCCGTGCGGTAGCATCACGGTTGGACTTCAGCAACAGCGACAACTCGTTACCACCTGTGCCAGTCGAGTGTCCTGTTCGCTTCTGTTGTCGCTCCATCCTCTGCATCATCGCAAATACGGGACATCCGACCGGTATCGCCGTTGATCGTGCCATGGAGACGACATATAAGCATGCGATGCGTATGTGCGAGTCCCGGAACTTTCTGATCGCCGACACAGCTGCGTTATATGACTCCTTCACAGCAGGTGTACTTTTTGCGAGTTCCCGGAGGGGACGAGAGGAGTTCGCGAGATGGGAAAGATAGTCTTGGTGTGCTCCGGGCATATACCGGCGCATTCTCTCCATGAAACCAAGATCAGACCGTTTATTTGATTCTGAGGGGGCTGGATACCGACGCTGCTGCAGTTTGAAGTCGACATCTAGGAAGATGTCAAGTGCATGCATGACGCTACTTTGGCCAGCTGATGGCCCGCTGAGGTCGAGCGTGGAAGCGTCAGGACCGTCTTCAAAAATCCATGTCGGGCTAGATGACCCGCTAGCACTTCCATTGAACCAAGGCCGTACTTGCCAGTAGAATATGGAGGGATCTACAAGATCCCGCATGGATAACAAGGTTTCTTCAACCCGGTTGATAATTGCCACGAGGCGGGTCAGGAGCCGATTGATTTTGCAGACGGACGCGAAGTCGGAAACATTGGGAAGACTGTGGTACTCGTTGATAAGGTGGAGCATCTCCACACCCAACATCTCGACTTTTGCGTTACCGAACCAGAAATTCCGCTCGTCTTCTGTCCCCGAAAAGAGCTCAACGCCGAAACGCATGTTTTCTATCGTGACAGGAAGTTCTGGGTTTACGAGATCCCAGTTCCATAGGACGGTGTCGGCGAATGTAAGTACCGGCGCCATTCGCAATACGCTTGATACTTCAAGCAACGGAGTCGCCAGAGATCGGGGGATAAGCACCGAACCGGCCGTCTGGTCCGGTATTGAATGAACATAGAAATGTACAAGAAAGGCGAGCACTTTATGTGCGCGACGCAACAATTGCTTGTCTGTTTTTAGATCATTGGTGCTGATCACGGGGAGCTGTGTAACACGTAAGTCATTATTCCACCCTCGCATGACAGATTTACTGACCTCTCGCATTTGCGATCTCCAGAGTTCACCATCAACTCGGCTCTTGATGTTGTCCTCTGTTATGTTTTCCCCGAGTATCAGCACTTCCTGAGCTCGTGTAAGCGCATCCTCCCATGCGCTGTAAGCTTCGGGAAGCCGTGGGATGGGTTTCTCAGGGAGAAACCCTGTATTCGTTTGAAGATTGACTTCAAAATCTGCAGGAGTTGGTTGTGCACCTGGTGCCTCTTTCCTGCTAAGCAGCTGGACAGAGTTAAGGACGGATATGACATTGGTGAAGAGATGAGATGGAGATAGTAGATCGATTGGATACATTGCGAGTGGAATGGACAGAGAATGACTCGCAGGCTTGTAATTTATTGTGATTTGAGCAGAGGACCCGGGCACCTTTTATACATGAACTACCAATGCGTGTCCTCGATTAGATCACATCATCGAGATTCAAGGTTACCTAGTCACAGTGCTTGCACTGATGTGTGTGCATCGGCAGCGCCGATATTGCCCAAACGGCATCACTGGGCGCGTATGCCTCTGTGAGAACTAACGGAGCTACATGCGAGGCAGGAGTTGACCGAAACTTGCGGGGTGTTGGCACGAAACCCCGATCATTCTCGGTGCCACTCTCAGTCCTGTGAACTCCTTGTAATTCGTTGTCGAGTCTGGCCAATTGGTAAGATCTTACTCAGGAACCTTTGACATTGATCCCATGAGTGTCACCATCTTGCTACGATCCTATACATTCCCCTTTGGGTGCATAGCTCCTGAAAGAGGAACACATGCCTTACACGTAAGGCTATTGCCTGTTGGCACGCATCGAGCGCTGACCAGATGTCTTGTTTCCAATGCTGATCTTCACAGCCCGAATCTTCGATCCACCAACTTCCAAGGCACTGTGATGGAGAGATCTAGCAATGCTCGTTTTGCAACTCGAGTCATGCAATGAACGATCCAGTAACCAATGTATTGGTTCCGCCAAATTTGAGTGTATAGTAAGAACTCCGCGTCCTATCTTCCAAAGTACCTGTATTCTCCGCATAATTTTGTCCGAGTACTCTTTGTTGCTGTGGAGAGTGTGAACAATTACCGGTAGAACTTGACCATATCGGAATCAGCTCAAGTGAGAGAGAACTTGCTGTGTGAACGCTGGCATTATTACTTGTTCGTTGGGGGACAGTCCCAAGCAATCCTCGGAAGCGTATTTCGAGTCACAACAGTGCACAGGAAATTTCGAAGGACCTGAAAATAATCTTGAGATATTTTTTCACTTAGCTGTCCTGTGGAGTCTCGCAGCTATCATATCGTGCGATATTGAACACGTATGTTCAATCTCGGATCGTTTCATCACAATTTTGGGCAACTTGAGTTCGAGTTAGTGTAGTGGCCGTGCGGCATAATGAAAAGCTGCGCGTCGCGCAACGTCAAACATCAATGCTGACCGCACACTTTTCTCCTTAGGGATGAAGTACAAGGTTCAAACAATCATCGCCCTTCGAGTCTTAGCTGCAATTCCGGTCCGCCGGGTTGCGCGCGACGTGGTGATACTGCGCGCGTGCGAAAACATACAGCATGATAAGCAAATTGTGATATTGAGGGATGGTATACTGTGCCGCAACCATTACAATTACTCTTTCCAATTAACCACCTCCGAACCTTCATTACCAATGACATCACAACGCCGTTTCACTACTTCAACCACTTTCTCTGCGACACCTTGCTTACCCGAGTGAATATTATCAAAATGTGCCAGTAGGTCGGAAAGGGAGATAGGATCTTTTCCGACTTTCGACACGATTTGTAAGATGGCACCTTCACTTGGCAGAGCGAATTTCATCGGATTTTGCTTGTCATTCGTAAGAAAGTCCGGCGGCGTCAAAGTAGGCACGGCGCGGAGATAATCAGAATCTTCCTCAAAAAATCGCTCCACTATCGCATCCGAGACGTCGTGGAGCTTATCAGGAGACCAAGCAGGGCGAGCTTTCGTTTTGTCAACCAGGACCGCGGTCACTCCCGCAGTGAAATCTGGACTCGCGCCGCTCTGCATTTTCAAAGTTAAACAGATCACAGCATAATCACCAATTAACTTACACAGTAAGCAGTGGCAATACCCATTTCCATTTGAAGGGCCTGGAGGAGCGTCATTTCCTTCCCGCGTCGGACCGCCTCTAGTGCCACTTTGAGACTAGTAGGACTCCGGGTATGTAATGTCTCCAGTGTTTCCGAAGCCCACTTAGCGACTGAGTCATCCGAAGTCGAGGCTAACTTAGTGAGATCCTCCATAATCTCCTCAACTGTATCATGTCGGAATGCCGTATCAAGAGCTTGGCGCGTGCGACCCGTCATCTTCCAACCGGTTCGTCTTGAAGCCGTTTTGTATGATGACCTTCGATAGTCCTATCGATCATAGCGGAAGTGGGGTCCTCCAAATCAGATAGATGAGTCAATAAGTTGGGCACTGTCCTTGATGACACAAAGTGGGTAGCAAATCCTAATTCACTACCGAAATCGTAAGCCCAGGGCCCTACCGAGAAAAGATATGTCACCACTCACAAGACTTCCCTGCCAACAAGAGTTTCTGAGGTAAGGGCGAGATATGTGCCAATTTCACCGTCGATCCTGGACAAGAAGAAGCTTGCTCCAACATCAGGGCAGTAACCTATCTTGGTTTCTGGCATAGCGAATTTTGTTTTCTCCGTTGCAACACGAAAGGGAGCGCTGATGGCAAGTCCGACCCCCCCGCCCACTGGTGATGTCAGTGCTATGCATGCTGTACAGAAGAAAACACCAACTTGTGATACCGTCCAAGATGGTTACGTATGGCTTTGGTAACGCAGACAGGATATAGTTCATTTCAAATCTGTAGGATAAGTTATTCAAGCGCTTCGGAGCATGATTCTATGACTCACTCGTCTTTGAAGAATTCTATAGCCTTTGAACGAGTAGTGTCATGCAGTGAATGCTGTAGTACAGCTGTGCGAAGTTGTCAGCAAGTGTCCACATGGATTGGAGCACTGAAACACACTTGCAATATCACCGCCCGCACAAAATGCACGGCCAATACCCGTCCCAACGACAATCTTGCACAGGTCGGATTTTGACCATTGCTGGAATACAAATGATGTTTGTAAGATCCTGCACTTCCACGTAATGGCATTCTCACCTCCAATTGAGGTCTCATCGACTTGAGCATGTCACCATTGAGAGCGTTCAGTTTGCTTGCTCGGTTCAAAACATAAGTGCGTGTCGCTCCATTCGACTCAAAGAGCACCGGCTGCATGCGAGGCCCGATTCACAAGGGATTGGTAAGAATACATATGCAAAGAACTTACCTGCTCTAGTGGTGTTGCCTGAGTGCTGGTGACATGTGAGCAACCACTGCACTTGTCCTGCAAGAGCTGCTGATACACCGTTACGCGACATTCTTGTGAGAGCAGTAGCCAGCATACTCAGAACTAACCAAGTGTTCAACTGAAGGAAACTCTTGGAGAGCCTGCGACCCACGACTTTTTCTGGGATTTTCGGAGTACCGTGTAGCCGAAGACTGGCAGATTGAACCCAAGGCGATGCTTACGTGAGATTGACACAATCGTTCAAGCTGCTGTATGATGATGTGACTCGGAAGCACTTTCCACTCGGACCACGTTGACCGATGTATCATGTGCTTGCTGCGATAGGGTCAAGAATATACCTCCCATCAGGTTATTTCGGCACTGTCAAGTACTTTGGACCAATCGATGGCACCGCTGGTCTTTGGCTTGGTGTCGAGTGGGACGACTCAACTCGCGGCAAACATGATGGCATAAAAGATGGGAAACGATATTTTAACTGCCGGTAAGATCAAGGAAATCGCAACGATGCTTATCGCTCAGCGACCACAAGAGTGCCACACAGCGGATCCTTCATTCGCCCTTCTTCCGCTTGCTATGGGTATCCATTTTTGCAAGCATTGAAAAATAAGTATGTAGAAGCTGTGCATGGCACTGCGTTCCAGGAGAAGATTGTTTTGGGCTCGTCAAATGGTGCTATAGAGGTCGAGGCTGTAGACTTGGACAAGATCCGAGGCAAATTTTCTAATCTGGAGCGACTGCGCGAAGTCAGCCTCGACAATGAGATGGTTTCTACCGGGAATAATCCAGGGGAAATCCTGTCAACATGCCCCAGTAAGCTAGTGCGTATTTCTCCAAATATCATGCGATTGATACAATCAAGACGTCCGCGGCCTGGATCTTTCTGCAACACTTGTGTCCAGTTGGGACATTGTGGCGATGATAACCACCGAACTGCATCAACTCGAGCGGCTAGCGCTCAAGTAGGCCTTGTGTTTTCCTCTTTTGATATACTAACGCTACAAATAGTCGCAACCGGCTGACGCCGCCATCATCTCACTTGCCTGCATCGGCTTGGCTGCGACTCTCAGAGCTA